>NC_051154.1:56096850-56396850 GCF_013339745.2 Dermacentor silvarum | reverse complement strand
ATCGATGACTGACTAAGCTTTAGTCCCAACCATGCTTAGCTAGATAGACTTAGGCTCAGCTTCGCTAGTTCACAGGGGTATGTGCCACTGCCATTGCGCTTGGAACCTTTCAGCACAACCGCCAGGATCGGCCCACAATTCCTGTTCGCATGTTACGGACTAACGCTCGGCTTAAACAGCTCCGCTGTTAAAGAATTCAGAGCCCTTCCCCTACTGTGAAGATGGAAGCCAGCGGAGCTGCGACTATGGTGGGTCTGCTATAGTATATTATTTATTTATTTTTATTGCAGGGGTTTTACGTGTCAAAACCAGTTCTGATTATTAGGCACGCCGTAGTGGCGGGCTCCGGATTAATTTTGACCACCTGGGGTTCTTTAACGTGCACTACAACGCAAGCACACGGGCGTTTTTTGCACTTCGCCTCCATCGAAATGCGGCCGCCGCGGCCGGGACAGGCCGGGATTCGATCCCGCGATCTCGTGCTCAGCAGCGTAACGTCTTAGCTGACTGAGTGGATCTGCTATAGTGAATATTGCTATAGTGAATATATAGGGTGTTTCATTTTAGCTGCACCAAAATTTTAAAAATTGCTTGTGGCAGATAGCACAATTGTAATTCTTGATCTAAACTATTCAATGAGGCGGCCACGAGAAATCAAAATGCCTAATTGAATAATTAACATAATTACGCTAATTAACTTTTTAAAACTTATTTTACGGCACATCTTTCATTCTATGAATTATAGCCGCTGAGTTCGCAAGGCTTATCCACTTGGAGCGAATTCTCACGACTGAACCAGTTTCGAGATATTCATTTTCAAAGTCTCCGCCAAAATGCATGGGCGTTCCAGTTAACTTTTTGAGGAAAACGCTGTTTTATGCATTGAAGCACAAAGTTCATTGGAATGCCCACGGATTTCATCGGACTCTGCGGTACATGCAGACTCCCTAGTTGAAGGGCCCTTTAGCCAATTATTGTGCAACCAATTATTGCGAACAGCAGTTATGAGTAGGGATCCGTGTTTTCAGATAAATCCGAAAAAATCCTAAAAACACTCGCCGGTAAAATTTTTTACAATTCAGATTTATCCAATAAACTTCAATTTTAATGGCCAATATGACCCTGTTCCGTTCTATATCGAAAGGGCATGTTCTAAGCAGTCATTGATACATTGGCCAGTTTGGCCGATATAAACTTTACCTCACGTCAGGAGTATCTCGTAGACCACACCCATCGCACATTCAATTAACAAAGGGCTTGTCACGCACGCAGCAAGAGACGTATGACCGCTCAACGACTGTCGCAGACCTTCATCGATACTACGCTGCTGTCGCTGAAAAGTGGAGACAGACAGTTGAGAGGAACCTTTTCAGTGCACTCCAGTACACCAGTGAATCATTTTGGTATAGTGTACAAACTGTGAATCTAAATGTTAAGCACGAGTTCCTCGCGCATTCGAAACCTATGCGCCAATTTTTAAGTTCATGTTTCTTGAAACTGACGACATGAGCCAACTCATGAGTGATCTTGCGAACTATCAGAGGTAATTAATCAGTAACACTGTTGAATCCCTGTCGCTTCAGAGTCTTCACACTGCCCAGTGGCCAGTGCTTCCTCGTTGCGTGCTGAGTCTTCTAGCGCAAATGTTGAAAGGGAATTTTCAAAGCTGAGAATCAATCGAAAGGAGCATGCTTCCATCAGCGACAGCAACCTCGTAAAGTATGATTGCGTCTATTACACCAAGCTTTAAGGTTGTAATATGCACAAACGTAAGTGTCTTGTATTTAAGTATTTGTGCTTGTATGTATGTGTTTGTGCGTTCAAACCTTCCAGACAACAAAAATGCGCTCTGATGTTTTCGTGTTCAGATATCATTTCATCTAAGATTTTGCGAGTATTGAGAATAATGCAAAATGTAACTCCAAGTTTCGGAGAATTGGGGATTTATGAGAAATAAACTCCGAATTTCTGCCAGAAACCCTGAAAACACCCTCCAAATTTCAAGAAAAATAAACTCCGAAAACACGGAGCCCTAGTTATAAGCCATCTTAAGACTGCAGAATCATTGGTGAAAGACCAGTGCAGCGAGGCATGCAGTGAGTAAAGCTGTCGTACTTTCCAGCCAGAGAGGGTCATGTCACCTGTAGTGTCCCTGTGTATGCCCCCCCCCCCCCCGCCCCCCTCATAAGAAGAGCATATACAGGGGCACTGGTGCGACCGTGACGCACCCTTGCCCTTTGGACACTCATTTCCATATAATTTAATATTAATTTACAAATACCTATACATTCCAGCTGGTAATATCATCCGACTTATTTATGAACCATTTTACGATTACTTTCACTCAATTAAAGGGCATTTTAGTGCCCCCCCCCCCCTAACCCAACAGAATTTGTTGAATCTCCTGTAATTGTACCAGACACTTCAAATTTTCACCGTAGATATCTTGGGATATGCTCACCATGTCCTTGCAAAAATTTTTCCAGACCCCAGTTTTATTTCCCAAGTGTCTCTTCATGATAACTGCGAAACGCTCCACTTAGTGCAACATATAATTTCTTGCAACTCAAATCATTTCATTACATTCTGCAATGTACTCGCTCTCTTCCTTCAAACTTTTGTCCCAATCAGAGTTTTCATTCTCTTACTGTAACTCAGTTTAGATGCGCCTGTGGGTGTTATGTCGGCGCAATTTCCTAAATCACTGCTGTTCCCAGTAAAAGATCTCGCCAGTAGCTGTACCACCTAAATAGATTGTTCTTGTGAGGGCCTCACTAATGACACATTTGCCCAATGATTTCAGGGTGCTGTGTCAGTGCTTAAATTAACATTCAGCAACTAAGACTTAGTCTGACCATAAGCATGCTCCAATATGACAATAACTAAGGCAGATTATCACTACTATACCCACACATTCTAGCTATACAGCATTAATTAAAGCTGTCTTCAACATTTTTCTACCACAGCCAGAGCGCTCTAAAACCATGAGTCAAATGTGGCATAAGCTTGCCTTGGCTTCAGTCTCATTCTATCAAAAAGAGTGCACACCGAGTTCGTTTTCCTTGATTCTCAAATTTTCTGGAAGCTTTCAAGCTGTTGTTTCTGACTGTGGGCTCTCTGGCTGTGCTACTTCAGCTGACAAGCTCTTGGAAACAAGTTGTTTGATGCCTTAACATTTTGTAAAGTCAAATCACCAAGTGGCATAAACCACTATAGGCACACTGTGCATCGATATGAAAAGGAACACTTTCATTAGTTTTAAAGTAATGACTTCTGCAGACATGTGAGTTCTTATCATACTTTCTTCTTAAGCTATGTACAAACAGAAAAGACGCACCATTCGTTTGTCGTGTTTTCTGTACCTGTCCTTTCGGTTAGTACATAGCACAAGAAGAAAATATGAACAGCCACCAACTAGCCCCTTTCATCGACCCTTTTGGAGTTCGAACCTTTTTTGATAACTGCACTATAGTTCTTGTAAAGATGAACCTGCCATATGGCACTCATCTAATTTCAGCACAAGAATGAGGAAAATTATGGGTGTTGAATGTAAATCTGCTGTTCCCTTTCATGTCAGCTGCAGGGCACTTGTGCAAGCCACGTTCCGCAACATACATCAGACGTTAGGCGGAATCCTGACAGCTTCCAATGCGCTACCACAAGTGGGTGCCAAAATGGGATCTACTTTTGGCCGGCCCTTCCCCATCACTTATCTCAATTAGCCCAGATGTTCGACCTCGGTCTCACCATAGGGAACCCACAACATAGAATTTACCACGCAACAATGTTAAACAAGCCCATACAAACTGAGCAGAAACATTCAAGTGCTACATGCATTGGCACGGCACCAGCCTCTCCTCACTAAACGAGCAAAAGAGCAGTTTCTGTGGTCAGCGATGAGAATTCTGAAAACTGTCCAGAATCTTAAAGTGAAACTGTCATTGACAATGTCATTGTCTTGCTGTAACTGGTGGAATTATCTCCTTACCCACTCCTGCCCTTTGCTATTTCCCTGTACTGACATTTTCCCAATGTTTCTGTAAAAAAGTCTGTCTAATTTCATGGCTTCAAAATTTCTGGATTTTACATCTCTGCTCTCACACATGCAGTTGGTGAGTAGTCAAGATGGCCACCCGAACACAAGGGCCACAGACAAGTGTAAAAGTATGAGAAAAATTGCAGCGAAATCCTTACATATATGTGCAATCCCTTCAGAAACACACATCAAACACCACATCAGTAGTCAATCTTTTGTAACCGAGCAGTACCAAATGTGCTGTACCAAAATGCTGTAAATGTTCGCACCTGCATATTCTTACGGTAATCCACACATTTTTTCTTGGTTTGTGGCAACACTGCGTCTAGCTGAAGTGAAAATGGCGTAGTTACACAGGGCTCACTCCATTTAAGTGTCAAAAAAGGTAAAGTGGAGTTTTAGCCTGGCTAGCCCCCAGTGCACTATGGGGTTGTCACGTGGCCGTCATTAAGAATTTCAGGTGGTCAAAATTAACCCGGAGCCCTCCACTATGGCGTGCCTTATAATCAGAAGTGGTTTTGGCACTTAAAACCCCAGAAAGAATTTCGTAAAAGAGCAATGGAATTAGCTGGTAACAGGACCTCACACTGCTCAAAATATCAAGCAAAAAAATATTGTAAAGCCACTTCTTCAACATAAAGTACTAACAAAAGGCAGTTTTCTTAACAAAACTTCTGCATATAGGCCTCTGTAGAGCACTGCACGGGCCTGATTTTTTGGCCCAGGCCCTGGTGTACATGACCAAGCCCAGCCCGGGCGTTCATTACCAAGTTTAGCCAGGGCCAGCGTGGGCATGAATAGGCCCGACCTCTAAGTAAAGAAATATATTTTTTTTTACTTACAGAGTGTACTGTATGTGTCAGTCTCACCTTCTCAAGGTCTAATCAGCTGCAGGGTATAAGCAATAAAATACCGAAATCTTTATTTCCCCCATGGGAACATCACTGATCTGGCCTATTGCCTGTGGTGTTATTTTTCTGCTGGTGCACATGCATTCACCTTGATCGTACTATTTGGTCCTATGACGTGATTTAGCATGCGAATATATATACAGGGTGTTTCAGCGAACACTTTCAAATATTCCTAAAGGTTGCCTGTGGCAGATAGCACAATTCTAGTTCATGAGCTGGTCTACTCGAAGAGGCGGACATTACTTGCACAAGAAACTGAAATGCATAATCAAATAATTAACAAAAATTTACTAAGTTTTTAACTAATTACCTGATGGCCCATATTGCAATTTACAAATTGTAGCCATGGATTTCGCGTGGCGGATCCACTTGGAACGAATTCTCGGGATGACACCAGTTTGGAGATATTAATTGCCGCACTTTACGGAGAAATGCATTAAGCGTTCCAGTTACTTTTGCGCTTCAATGCATAAAACGACGTTTTGAGAAGAAACTGGAACGCCAATGCCTTTCTCTGCAAAGTTCGGGAATTAATATCTCGTAACTGGTGTCATCCTGAGAATTATTTCCAAGTGGATCCACCTTGCGAATTCCACGGCTACAATTTGTAAATTGCAATATGGGCCATCAGATAATTAGTTAAAAACATATTTTTGTTGATTAGTCAATTATGCATTTAAATTTTTTGTGCAAATAATGTCCGCCTCTTCGAATAGACCAGTTCAATAACTAGAATTGGGATATCTGCCACAGGCAACCTTAAATAAATTTTGAAAGTGTTCGCTGAAACACCCTGTATACATATATATATACATACATACAAACAGGCGAATTCACCAGCACACGCACAACATAAAATAAACGCACAAGTAGAAGGAGACACGCATTGCATTAGCGCTAAAATAATATAATGCAGTCCAGCACGGTTATATTGCAATTGCAAAAGCGGTAACAGGCAAACGGTTTGAAGGGCGGCTTTTGTACAATTTATTTTTCCTGACACACAATGTTTGTTTTTGTGGATTTTCTGTGCTAAAGTATACTAAGAGCCAGCTCTTTGCACATGTCACTGGAGCTTGGCACAGAATGCCTTGATCCATGCAATGCCTAACTTTCGCGTCTGGTCGAAGGCCCGACTTGGGTCCTTTAATGAGCGGGCCCGAATCCGACCCGGGCTTCAAGCGCGAGCCCGCTGAAAAACGCTTCGGACGGCCCGGCCCGGGCCCGTGCAGTGCTCTAGACCTCTGTACACAAACATGGGTGATGACTGCATTTGCTTAAACATGTGGCTTTAAACAAACAGTTCATACAAGGAGGGTTTAAGAGGTCTTGCTCTCCTCCTTGCCCAAGGGAATAGCTTTCCATGACAAAAACAGAAAATAAAGAGGCACACAACCATATATACTGTTTAGTCTTTATTGCATGTTCATTTTTTCTGCAGGTAAATACAAGTTTTCTCAGAGTAGGTAACAACCACACTTGAATGCTGTGTGCATGAATATGCATCACAGAGGATTCCAGTGCAAAATGCATTGCCGCAAGGCCTGTTTCAACAGAGTATGTTTTCTTAATAAATCTCCTAACGAAACTCCTGCAGGCTATTCACAAACAGCCATGCAGCGTGGTTGTATGACAAATGCAATAATGTATGAGCATGTGAAAGCACAGCACAAACCACCAACCTCAAGATAATTAAGGCACAGCACCATCACCTATATACACTTTGACCTGGAAGACAATCTCTACCATAAACGATGCCATGGCAGTACAGAAGGAATGATAATTACGAGTATTAAGCACTCTGTTAGATGCATACATTGTATAATGTTTGGGCAATTTTTTCTTTCTTTATAAGATATCTTTCTTTTGTTCGTTATCAAAAAAGGGGAAAAAAAAAAAGAAAAACTTTGGTTGCAAATTTGTTCTCGCTTCAGAGAAACAAGAGTAAAATTTTGCCAGAAGCCTAGTCAAAATAAGGCGCAAGTCTAGGCCTTCAAGCCTTTGGTCGTAATTCTGCATACCTGGCGTCAAGCCTGGTGCAAGGAAAAATTGAGTACACAGTGGGAAGGGTCTGCAAATCACAGTCTTTGCTCTCCATAGTCAGCCTCAAACAACAGATCACTCTCACTACACATTCCCAATTACACTTTCTGAGCCACATGTCACAGCCTTGTCAACAACACAATAAAGCACCTCACATTTTGTGAATTTTCTGCTTAAAAAAAAAGCAAAACAACACAGCAGTATTGCATGCCTTTTAGGCATTAAGACAGTCAATGAATTGTGCACTTGAAAGGGAGGAGTTGTCATCCACTGGGGAGCAGCATGAAACTAGGAAACATGTTAGGGTTAAATATTTCATTACATGAATATCCCTTTAAACTTGCAGATTTCCACAGAACTGATGTGGCCATAAACGGAACTTGACAAAAACCCAACAGATAATTCCTTTAGCATTCCTGTAAATTTTTCTCCCTTTTAATCTAGCTATGGTACAGTGTTGGTAGAAGGGGGCGTGTGTTCAGGAAGGGCCAGTGGCTGACACATCCTGTAGACGTTGCAAGGCGACGCCCCTTCAGCATGGGCTGTATGGCAGCCGCCTTGTTTCCCCTGACATACTCTGCAACGACTGCTTGTTGCGTCGGTTGCACTTGTGGATGTTTGCAGTTTTATTTATTCATTTTATTCAAGGCCCTCACAGGCTCAAAGATGGAGTATTGTGCGAGGGGGGTTAGGAAGGGCTAAACATGATGTGAGAAGGAGCAGAAGTGAGCTTGTTACATAAACTTTGGCAGTAAGAAATCAAGTGTTATGCAATATTTAGTGGTATAAGTCACAATTGTTGCTTATACATTGTTAGGCTGCAGAAAATCAACTGTGGTAATGCACATGCAATTCTTAAATTACATGACACACGTGAAAAAAATGTATCAAGGAAAACCTACTCCTTCCTTTGCAAGTACCACTCAAATAGAAAAAATTGCATAGAAAGACTGCTTACTTCATTTCTAGAAGTCAAAGGATCAACAATGTATGATATAGCAAAAGTAATTGCAAAATGATTAATTATGCAATTTGAAAAAAAAGATGCACTAACAATTATTGTAATTAAATGACTAATTATTAATGAGGCACAGGCACAGCTCTTCATATTGCAGTGACCACTGCTGCGTATAATTCGAACTGGAAACACTCAGGAAAAATCAAGCCTTTATTTTAAATGAATGCGTAATGTAAACTACATAAAGCTGAGAAAAAAGAAAAAAGAAAGAAAAGAAAGAAAAGGCCAACAACTATCTTTGATGCCCACCACAAGCTGTGCACATGTTGGTGGCGGTGTTGCTGTCGCATGGGCTGGCATCCAGGTGCCAGACCTATCCCCGCTTGCTGCCTTACACCAATACATGGCAGGTGCCGCTCCTGAACACACTACCCCCTTCTAGTACAATGTAGTCATGGCTCTACACCCCTTTAAGCCTTTCAGTATCACTGACATATCAGTACGTTTCTGCATTTCTCTTCCGCGATGTTCCTTTTGACATTCCTTTTGTGATAGAAATGTGAGGACAACACCAGGAGAGCATTTGGCATTATCATTAACCAAAAATAAACAGTTTGTTTTGTGATATCCGAGACAAAACCCGATGCTGGAGGTGCGTCGGCTCTGAAAAAAATCCCGACACTGGAAGGGTTAATGATCACCAGCTACACATTCCACAGACATTAGTTTTAAAGATGAAGAGTATTATAGTGCAAGCACAAGTAGTAGTGTCACAGAATAACACAGCATACTTTCATTGGCAGCCATTAGGTATCATGCTAGAAAAAAAAAAAAAGAAATGCAGAATTGATGCTCGAAAATGCAAAAAAATGGATCTAGAAACAGTGATGACAATGTGACTACATAAATATCCATGCCACATAAATGTTTTAAAAACAGACAAATTATGAGCATTTAAGAAGTGCAAATTAAATGCTCCTGAAATGTTAGGCCTATTTTCCATCGCACTACAATGGCACGGTGCTACCACTGGTCACTTTACAAGATTATGCTTCTCTATCTGGATATTTGTCATGAATATTTTGTTGGCATTTCATGAATCAAAATGACTGACCCTAAACACCACAGCATTCATCCAAAATATCCATAATGGATTTGTGTAGAAACAGCTAACACCATTTAAATGATAGAAAAGTAACTGCTGGTGACCAGGAGTGAAGCACAGTTTCAATACAAAACAGACAAATGTCAGTTGAACATTAAAGCTCAAAGTGCCCTTCAAACAAGCAAGAAAAGAAAAAATGGAGCAGTGCTATACATTGAAACATGCCGACATACTAGTAGCAGAAAATTCACAAGATTTTTCACGCTGTCAGATCAGACATTGAGAAAATCTGGCTTGACAACATCAGCCAAACTGAGAACTTGTTTTGCATAAGCTTCTTGCTATTTGCACTCAAATCACATGCTAAGAACTATATATAATTTCTCAACATAAACACATGACCAAATTACTGAAGAACTGTTGCAAAGAGGTCTGAGAGCAAAGGCTGTATTTGTTTAAATGTTGCTAATCTTTGCACATATGCCAATTCTTGACTAACACTTCTATCTACTGTTACAGAGAAGAAATTAGGTAAAGGAGTGGCTGAACATAAGATGGGAAGAAAAGGCCCCCTCACTTTTATGCGAATCCTAAACTTATCAAACAAATGATATGAATACATACTTAAGGATAACATGCATGAAAAAAAGTATTGTATTGGCCTTCCAGCCATTCACGTTATCTCCTTATTTTACGTGTTACATTATACAGAGACAAAAAAAAAAAATGAAATGCAAACAATGCAGCAGTAATAACTTTCATGTCTTTTTTTCCTAACTGTCAGTACCCCAAAAATTCCAATTGTACAATTCAAAGTTCCAAAGAGATGTAAAGAGGAACATCTAACACACAATTATGTAAACGAAATGATGGTATATCTGTACTCAATTTGTGCTTCAAACAGCTGAGCACCACCGTAGCTTCTTTGCATTTCTTCTAGTGACCCTGTGTCATCTTTCATTAAAGTCTCATAAGTACAAGTGTACGCAGGGCTATTAGCAGGTGCCAGTTCTCTAGAGTGCCGCCATTCTTCTTGCACATAGATAAAATGTGCCCCACTAAAAAAAGGGCTCGCAGGAGCCATGGGAACCCTGACACTTGCTTATCACATCATGCAAAAATCATGTTCTATATGAAAGAAAAGAAAAAATTACAGCGTAGCCCGTGAGCAATGGACACCACTCAAGATGGGTGTCAAGCACCAACACTATACAGTAAGAGCTGGGCACTGTAGGCCTACACATCTGTCCCAAGGAATCCCCCATCCAACTGACACACAAACATATATCTCTAAGACTGGTCCCACCAAATGATGCCCACAATCTACTTCACAAATAAGCAACCATTTTATGAACACTTCTCAATCATTTGTGATGGATAGATAGATAGATAGATAGATAGATAAACTTTATTACAAAGATAGAGTTTTGTCTATCTTTGTAATAAAGTTGATCTATCGATGTGATGATGATAGAGGCAGCTAACCTCACCTTTGGTGGCATTAATCGAAGGCCTACCATAAAGACGACACCATTAGACTGCTTTCAAGTGTTGAATTGCAAACAACTTGGCCATATATTGATTATAGAAAAGGGGAAAAGTAGCACCATGAATGATGTTTATCAGTGAGCTCAATACATCGCATTTTAGGCCCAATCAGAGGTTCTAAAAGCTTTTCGAACTCCAAATTTTGCGAAATGGAAGGGAATACAGGGCCAAGGTACAGAAAGTGAAATACAGAGAAAGATTTTTAAAGCACCAATCATTAGCAGATTGTAGGGGCAATGCGAAAATTGCAAGAACAATCATGAAAATTAAGTCATTCACAGTAATCACTGTTCTTCATCACAGCACAAGTTCCCTTGCTAGAGTTCAAGCCTTAATTAAACATGGTTAAGTACACTGTCATTTCTTATTTGGCCCAGTGCTGGGAAACAAACAGTTAATTATTTGTACAGACTGCACTTATGAAGGGAATGCGTCTTTTTGACCAGTGAAGACAGCAAGTTGTTAGTGGCATAAAAGCAATTTTTCAAAGCTTTGACTGAAAAATGACGCAGGAGCAAACGTGTAAGTTCCAAGAAGCAGGCAGAAAAAAAAGTAGCTCTTTTGTACTTTGGTAGACTGATACATTTCAGTGGAATAGATTAACTAAGCTTTTATACACGTCCCCAACAAAAGCTTGAAGGCAAGCTAAGATATGAGACTGGGTTATATGAGGCATCTCCTCGTATAGCTGAAACCAGCTGAATGAAGCAGGTACATGAAACTTCCGCTCGCAACTGCCGCCATCCAAAAAACTCCTGCCTCAGGTGCCTTGAGAAAGTCTAAACACTGCAAGAATACTGTTAATGTTTGTTTTATATTTCCTATTGCACATCTGCTTTATTAAATAAGCTAGCAAGAAATTTAGACTTAGATTATAAGGCTATCCCCATGTGGCAGTTTGAAGTAAGCTGTCAACTTAAATGTCAAGTACAAAAAACTATAACCGTTTTTTGACTGAACCACATTATAAAGCACTCCCGATTAGTGCATCACAGGAAATGGTGCCTGAATAGAGCAGTCTACGCTGGAATCATGAGCAAGGTATACGTGGGCAATTTTGATGTCTTACCACAACAAGGATGAAAAATATTAGCATATTTATAATGAGGCTGAGCAATAATAATACCAATTACAGGAATGGAAGTAAGCTATCCTTTTCACTTTCCTTTACAATGTCTTCTTCTAGCATAAATTCGTAACAGTTTCAGCACAACTTGAAAAATTAATGAGTCCTTCAATGAGTCAATTGCAATTTCACAACATGCCAATTCAATTGCAAGACAGCCCATAAGAAGTGATGGCTACCCACCAGCTCACTCTTAAGTCGATCAAATGTAATGGGCTGCACTGTATTTATGACAAGCAGGATAAGTAGGGTAATGGTAATAACAATAATAAAAAGACTGCAGTAAACAAACTCTCCACAAATGCATTGGTACAGTTGTGCCAGAGCACAAAACATCACAATATGTTCAGTTCTTGATCCCACATGTTTTTCATGAAAAGAAAAAAATGGAGGGGGGGGGGGGTAATTGAGATCCAAATAAAATTGTTTTCAAGTTGATTTACTGATGCAGGTAGACATGCTGGTATTGTTTTTGGGCTGAGATGGTATTCTGAAGAAGCATTCAGTAAATATAATTATGCTCTCTGTCCTTGCCTTGCCACAAGAAATTCTACTGGCAATAATCATTTTTCACATTTTTCAACAAGCAATGCCAGCTGTAGAAACTTCAAATTTTGATTTTGTTTGTTACTTTCTCGTGCAGCAACCAGTCTCCAAAAAGAAAACTTTGGCCAGAAAAATGCGCTACTTCGCAAAGCAAATACCACCAATTGTTCAGTTAAGTCACTGCTGACTACAGCTGTTTACAGCTGCGGCAATGCCTGATCATAGCCGATACCCTGACTTTCAGCTCCCGACTATATACCGTTACAGTGGCTTCCCATTTTTGTGAATGTATGGGAATGTTGTGTTGGCTATTACGTGGCACTGATATTGAGCACACATTTCACTTGTGTTCCCAGTGGCTCACCATTGATCCTTTGTCTCTCAACAACATATCTACAAGATATACTGAATGTGCTCAACAGTTTGGAATAAGATGAAAGATCTCGTGTCTACCCCAGCCTGACCATATGTGGCATATCAACTAGTGAATAGTGTGTTGTTTATTAGTGTGTTAACACTGCCTGTGTGAACCATCTGAGACGTATTATATGGATTGTACAAAGGTTTCTGTGCTAGCTCAAAGCAGTTAACTAATCAACTTCCATCACAAGCCAGGAGAAATGCAGAAAAGGAACCAAAAGATGTGCAATGAAAGATTAAAACAAAGCACAAAACAGGTTTTCTACGTACATACATACAGACATAGTGTTCAACATGTAAACTATGCTTGCATCTTAATATTAGAGAATGCTTTACCACAGGTCATGTCACAGGCACCAAAGCAGCTAACATCAATATCCACCAGACCCATAGTAATTTTTCTTACATGACCTAATGCACAGATATTGAAACCATATGCACAGTACATATATTTAGCATATCGAAACTTTCTTTTTTAATTGCAGTACATAGATCTCTATAAACCCACACATAATTCCTCTGACTCATGCTTTTTCCAGTGTTTCCTCTAAATTTCACCAATAAATTTAAAAAATGACTTGAACCATTACTGAATTCAAGAGATGAGCTATTACATCACAATTTCACATACCACAGTAGATGTTACAATTAGTACTTCTGTACATGTGCATGTTTACCTGAAACTAAAGTCTCCTAGTTTCAAACCAATCAAATAGTAGACAGAATCCATGTTAATGCTGCTAAGCTCAATATCTAATTTCAGATATAACTGCTGTACAATTACTCATTCCACCAAACCATTACTATAGGTGGTTGATTGAATGGCAGCACTCATTTGGCTTAGTGGCCAGACACCACATTTTGGCTCTGCATTGATTGGTGTCATCATTGTTGGATGCCTACTACCTCTTTAATCAGGTTTTAAAATCAGCAGCCTTTTGTAGGTTGCATCCTGTCAAGCAAAGTCAACTTGTGCAGAAGTGTCATACGTCCCTGATCAACCACCATAAACGGATATGCTCAGCTGCTATCACTTATTATGATGATCAGGCACATTTTGGTGTTTCTTGAACAATAATTTCAGTAAGTTAATCTTAAGTCAACTACAGAACACACACACGCATACACTCTAACGCATACAAACACAAATAAAGTAAAATAAATGCTCAGAGTATAGTTACAGATTGCAATAAGAATGTAATTTCTTTGGGAAGAATTTGCAAACAATGCACAATTTTAAGAGAGACTAAAATACAAAATTTAGAAAAGATAGAGGGATCTTTGCATGATTTGAGCTAGGACAATAAATATTATTTTGCATTATGCTTATGTGTCAAATAAATTTCAATAACATGAACTGGTGCTGAAAAATTGCAACATTAAAACAAACAAAAATACAAACAAACAAGCAAACAAACAAAAGAAAAATCAGCATCTTCATTTGTTACTATAATAAATGCACAATGGTTGAAATAAATGCTTACACAAGGCCAACAGTAGGCATTTCGCAACACTCATACCGGTTCTAAATGTAAACAGGAGCACTTATAAATTTACCAACATCATCTTTATAAAAAATAATGTTTATATGCACATACAGCAAACCAAAACTTGCAAAAACAATCTCTTCAAAAAGGAAAAAGAAAAAGGAAGCTGCTATGGTGTAAAATGGCAACGAGATAATCACATGGTAAGTGGCCTTGCAGACAACTTCATCAAACTTCATAATAATCTAAGCAAACAGCACACATGTTGCCACACTTTTGAAAGACAACTTTCCAAATGCTGCTTGATCACTATAGTTGTCTCTTAAGCTATATCAGCAGAGAAATAGTCTCATTTGACCATGTCGCCAACCGTTCTGTGCAAGTTCCTGAGGATGAGCAGTGGAAAGACAAACAGGCAGCCACCAATGCAGTAGCAGACCACTGGACCCGCCCACCAGTAGACTGAAAGAAAAGCATAAAAAAAATATTTTTTTTGAGAGCTTCAAACATCCTGACACCCATCGTGGCAGACCCAAAAACCAGGGCAAGGACAAGAGCACGAAGAAAACAAGGCCCATTACGTGTAAAACAGAGGCCAAACACAAGAATCCAAACACGAGAAGCCAAACACGAGAAGCCAAACACGAGAATGAGTGCTGTCTCACAACTTGGCAATTATGAATCCAACCTAACTAGTCCAACTTTGGGCTATCCAACCTAACCAACTTAACTCCAACCTAACTAGACCAAGTATCTTTAGAATACTTTCAAGCGAACAAATTAGACCGACTTTATTAAAGTTTATAAAGAAATGGTGTCTCGCTCAATTTTTCCAACATGATCCATGCACATGCGTCTCTTTGCAAGCAAAGTGCTCCCTAGGATGAAACTGTTTCCATTATGCGAGGGACGCCAGAGAACTGCTGGAGAAAGACACAACAAGCAACTGATTTTATTTCATTGTCCTTCAACCTCGGCTGCCTCGGCAGCTTTGTAAGGCCCCCTTCCCACTATTCCCTCTCCCACACACTACGCTATAGCCTTCAGTTTAACTGAAAGATGGGAAAGGGCAGTTCGGCTGCGTTCGTCATCTGCGGTGCGGTAATGTTTGCCACACCATCTTTGCCAGTAAAGGCCCCATTTTTTAGATTTACCAACTTTTGGATGCTCTGCCATGGCTTTTCATGCAAATCCAACACCTATTAAAACTATTAACTTCAATATTACAGTCCACACCCATTACAACGGATCTGCATACTATTCTACTTAGTTTGGTCTGCTTATATTACCAATGTAACCTATCTCACTTTCAACGGAGCTGGCTATAATGGACCATCGGCTACAGCAGACAAATTATAGGGCAAACTTTGCATACATGGTGTAAATACACCATACACTGCATTGGCGATGCATGTGTGGCAGTGTGTCATATGACGCACAACTATTTTCGGCCACTTGCGGAATTTGCCAAAATGCACATTTTCTTAAGGAACAAATACACCAGTGGCAAGCTTCCCGCAATAGAGTGCTGCACAATGCCCCGCCGGCTAGGAGCTTTTGCGTCGACCATGCAAGCACACCACCGCTGCCCATAACTGTCGGCTCAGTGATGAGGTAACATCGAGCGTGCCGCTAGGCCTAACTTACTTTGAAGCAATGCCGTAGGATACGTCGCTTCAAAAACCACTGCCGATGATCGCATAATACACCGTTTTGAGAATACTTTATTTCTCATCACATAAGTTTGCACAAAAAAGAAATGCTGTTATTCGTGGCATCCAGACGCAGGCTCCGAGTTGACCTTGCGTCGTACCGCGGCTTTAGTTCATGCTACAGATTTTACAGTGGTCATTGCTTGTCGCGAAAGATAAAATTAGAACATCGACTTATACTACCGGCCCCTGTTGCGTGTGCAAAACAAACTGTAGCTGTTGTTCATCGGCAGCGGCGATGCGCTTCAGTCGGGCGGTTCGCATGGCAGCATTGGTGGGTCAGCTCCCTGCCACTCTGCTAGCTGTTAATGTTGCAGAATAATCTAAGAAGATTATATATATAAGTAACACTATAATCTAAGAAGATTATAGTATTACTTATATCTTTTGCTGCTGTGAACGCAAGGTAAAACGGTCCAATTTCTCTTTGTGTTCCTCTGACACTATGGTAAGAACGCTTGTGTATCAGAGGCACCGTGTAGCCCCACTAACCTGTCACTTACCTGTGGCTGACAGCAATGGCCCCAAAGCACGAGCCAGAGCACCCAGAGACCGAAAGATGCCCAGGATCGTTCCCTTCTGAGTCGGTGCACCATATTTGGAGACTAGTGTTGTCAGGCACGGTACTACAGTCCCTGAGGCTGCATCAACAGACCAAACAGACAGAACATTTATTTAATGACAGACAGGTAGGCCCATGTTCTATGGTGGTGAAAGGTCAAGAAGAAACTGACATTGGAGTCAAGAACAACAGTTAAAGTAAACAAATGACATGTAATTATGAGCCTAACCTTCCAACACTATCCCGTTTAAAATACAGTAGAATCTTGGTAAACGAAAATGACTTCAACAGAATTGCAAGTTAAATGGTACAACAGCCTCTAAATTGGTGGTTTTGTATTTTATATAGAAAAAAGACTCTCATTAATTGGAACTGAAACTTTCACAACTCTCAGTAAATGGAATTACAGACGCAAGCTCTAAAGTATATATTTTTCTCAGAAAAATAATTTTAAAGAATGTTTTTTTGCGACAACTGTCTTCTAGGTAGAAAGCCATCCTTAAAAACGGTGGCAAATACCCAAGCAAGCAAAAATTTAATAAGATATTTAATGCATAGCCTGTGTAGTCCGGGCAACTTCGCAGCCCTGCCACTCGCTCCATAGACGGCCGAAATAAGAACCAAACTATTGGGCGCCTTGCAGCGCGCCGTCCGATAACTTGTGCTCCATCAACACGATCTCATGCTAATTTCAGCCCCCGAGTCTAGCAGTAAGAGCTATGTATCTACTTTGATACGTCACTGGTGCCTCCTCTAAACCAAAACTAGCAAAGCTTAGTGAATCCAGAAAGTTGCAAAACGTGCCCAAACCACTGGACAAACTATCTGCTAGATAACCCTACTTAATGCCTAACACTTATAACAGTTTTAAGACGGCTTACTGCATACTGTGCTGCACCCCTGCACATTTCTTTCAGTTAATGGAACTCCTGTTTATCAAAACATATTTATCCGGTCCCTTGAGGTTCCGTTTAACGAGAGTCTACTGCATAAATTTCGGGTCACCTAATGAGCCTAACACTCCATCACTCACTTTTCAAATACAGTAAAACCTCGATAATTCGAACTCGGTTAATTCGAAATTTCGGTTAATTCGAAGAATTTGAGCGGTCCCGTCATTCTCAATGCAAATTCTACCGGATAATTTGAATGGCCCGCGCGGCTCTATTCGGATAATTCGAAGTTTCCGGCTAGTAGCAACGTGCGGCGGTTAGGTTAGGGCGCTCCGTACAGTCGCCAACCGATTTTCCGAGCTCGAGGGGACTGAAAAATAGTCCGGAAAACTCGTTCGGCCGAAAAAAAAAAAAGTTATTAGTGCGGCTTAAAAAATCTCTAATAATGCCCTGCCTCATACTACGCTTGGAGGGGATCGACGTGCTTGGATTTGCGCAGCAATGACGTCGTCTCCGTGTACAGTCGACACGAACGTCACCGCGTTGGCGATCTCCGCCAACGGAGTTCGCCAGGAAGATCCAAGAAACGAGCTTCGCACCGCTTAGCTCTCGCGAAGGTACAGGAAGTAGCGCCGATCACTGAGACATGGGTCTCCGAGACACCTGCTCAGTGTAAACGCCACGTTCAAAATAGCAACCGAAACTTAAGAAAAAAAAAAAAAAACTCACTGAATTAACAAGCGTGGTGTCAGCGCGCACGAACGAGCGCGGCCGCGAAGGTTCGTGCGGTCTATCGCTTCAACGGAAACTGAACGGCGAGAGCACATCATAGAATAAAGACCCAACTTAGCACATCGCATACAAAAGGTCAGAGCCCTCTGGAGATCGCTTTCAAGATACGGTGCGCGCGAGAAACCGCTCCGGCACTAAGTACGCAGTTAGTAGAAGAGCACATACGGCGGGCGCGCGGCGCTGATTTTATCGCCCTTGGACTTTGTATGGAACCTCAGGGCGGCGACGCCGACGGCGAAAATCCGCTTGAAGTGTCCATATAATTGGTGTCGCAATAAAAAAAAACATCCCACAATAAATGGTTACAACGATAGTGCTGAGCGCATTACTAAGAAAAAAGAAAAAGAGCAGTACTCTGGAGCATTTTGTCAACCAAGGAAGAGCGGGCATGGCCTCCGAGACTGGAGAATTGAGCTAGCTCTCTATTGATAGCGCGCGTTCCAATCTTGGAGGCTACACAGCGAGCCACTGGAATCCAAGCCAGTGCAAAATCCAACATGGCGGCTTCCAAGATTGGGTAGCGCGGCTCGGAAAGAGCGATTTAGTCCGCAAAATCGAACTTTGGGGTCTCAATTCGTCCGAAAAATTGGGTGCGAAAATGCATGAACTCAATGGGAACCCTGACGGTGCATTTTTGAAGTCCGGAATATCCAGCAAGTCCAAATTTTTGGAGTCAAGCACCACCACGCCCGCTTTCGCGGCAGTTATCGATTCCGTGAACATCGTCCGCAACTTTGTTGAGTGCAGTGCGGGTGATATTTGTATGCTACGTTTTTTGAGCCAGCTGGAGAGCATGGCACTAGGGGCGGCGAACCAGCGCGCCAAGTAATCCCGCATCGGTAATTACATTGAGTAATTTTTCTCGGACATGGAAAATAAAGGTGATTTCTTTTTGCTGCAAATTCTTGCTTGTTTTCTTTTTTTATTATTCATTTCGGTTAATTCGAAAATCCGCTTAATTCGAAGAATTTTCGCGGTCCGGCGACCTTCGAATTATCGAGGTTTTACTGTATAAATTTTGGGTCACCTAATGCTATAGCTGTATTTTATAGTTAATGGTTCGACGGCATTTCTGCTAGCAACCTTAACTGCTGGCAGCAACAGCAGCAGTGCTGCAAACATTTAAGATCCTTTGTAGAATGGTGGGTGTGCAAGCAAGCAGCTACGCAATCTGTTTAGTTTCATAGCCTTTACAGTAATGTGGAAAGCAGTACAATGAGACAGGCCAGGGTGGCTAAGTGCCGAATTTCACACTTGAAAACATGATTGAGACAGGCCAGGGCTGCTAAGTGCCAAATTTCACACTTGAAAACATGATTTCATCACTTCCTAATCAAAACAAGTACCCTTAGAGCAATGTCTAAAAAGTCAACTTGAACAAATTCGCTTTTTAAGCACCATAAAAGAAATTACTACCAGTAGGACAGCCGATCACACCCTGACTGGTTTCATAAGGACAGTGCACCCCACGACAGTGCACACCACTACTGGTTTTGCCCAAACCCTGGCACAAGTACAAGATCTAACATTCTACACACTCTTCCTGTGTTTATGTAGCACTACAACTACACAGGGTGCTTATATACCTATCTCTCCTTTATATTACGAACTCTGAGCAAGCATTTTTCAGACTTTTGCAAGCAAGAAAGCAGGTTGTGCCCTTTTCCTTGTGCTTTTAAGCAGTTGCTGACTCATGCTCAGAACAGTGCAGTGTGCATTACAGCCAAGGAGCTCTTGGAAATGCCTACACTGTTTGAAGGTACAGAGTCCCAGTTCTCAAATATAAAGCTTATTAAAAATCAAGTGGTTGTACTTACAAAAGGCATACAACAGGAGCCCACAGTATAAGACATATGGACTCCAGGACACACCAATTATGATGAATGATGGTATGATCATCATAATCCCCTGCAAGAAACAAATGTATGGTTGCAAGAAACAGACAAAGAATTTTGACAACAGTGCTATTTTTTCATCTATCCTTGGTTGCCATATTGCACCAAGGTGCCTGTATTAGTCTTATACTGTCTTCAGTATTATGGAAGATTGGACAGCATTTTTATACTGTCCTGTGGCTACAAGTGATAATAGCCACACAATGTGGTATTCACGATTGTTTCAAGTGTAACCAGAAAACTGGTTACACTTGAAACATTCTCTTTTTCATATTACAGAGAACATTGTTTTATTATTTTACTTCTCCAAATTAAAATTACATCATGTAATACACAAGAAAATATTTCTTAAAAGCACTGCAGCATTGCATATTAGTACATGGAGATACACTTTCTACATTCTCCGAGACTCCAAATTTTTTGCAATGGCTGGTAGCATCATGTCTAAACAAATGGATTATAGGCACCAAGAAGGAATTAATAAAGAAAATGTCATGGGAAAGATTTGAAACTTTGTAGATCTCCAGAGCACTGGAGCACTGTGGATGAAACACGGGCCTGACAACACAACCTGCAGTGAGCATCACTCAAACAGAGAATAGTAGCCTGTATACATAGGAAAAACGCTTTAACTGGCACTTCAATACACTGCTATATTATTAACCTTTACGGCACAGTCCACCACATTAGCTACAAAACCTAGAACCCAACTCTTATCACTAATAGAAATGTTATAATAACTTGACACTTTCACTTACAACAAGACACACTCTTATTTCCTTCCCTGGTGGAACTCTGTGGACGTAGCCACCTTGGATTGCAGCCATCACAAGGCCAACCACAAAGTACATCTTGCCTTGCTGCATGCTACAACACAAAGTGGAGGGAAAAGCGCTTGTTATACCATAAGAGTAAAAACAATAAAAGCAGTTTTTTTCAATCACATGTTTTTAACCACCTGAAAATTCGCAAACAAGGCACTAAGAAATGTAGGCTCATTTAAAATGTGATTTCCACGCTGAGCACAAGTGTGTAGTAATACTCCCACCAAATTAAAAACATTGTTTTTAATGCTCTGACACATTCAAGACAAGGTAACTATGACATAGAGAGGTAATGTTAATGCAAATTATCTATCCATGAGATACCTTTCCAAAGAGCGAGGGGTGGGGGGGTTGATTAGCACACATTTATTCTAAGTTTGCCCTGAGCACAGGCCTTTTGAGGGGTGCACAAACACTTTATTAGCATTGGTTTTTTGAGACGCAACATCAAAGCAGCAGTAAGCTCGGAACATCAGGCACTGACAAGCAACATATTGTTTTTCAACTCTGCTGTTGCCAATTTCGCCTGCTTCAGGAACTCGCTTGCCTAAATCACTTTGAGCAAGTACCCCTCTTTCGTCCTTTACCATCACAATTTCACACGGAAAGTTTGGACCTATGTGTGAAAGTTTCTAATGAACAGAATTTATTTTTCGTTAAATTTGATGCAAGATTCGTAAAATTTTAAAATTATCCCAAGTTCGTAGACTTAACAAAAAATTTGGGAGAGTTGGAAGGCATGCTGTAGAGGCACCAATACCCAGAAAGCAGGTCAGCACCGTCTACTGCAGCCATGGTGGGCTAAACCCTTTTGAACCGGCTGCTACCTTAACGCTGCAAGAAATTCACGATGGGCATTATGCAGTTCATGAGTCCTTGCGGGCGTTGCACTGTGGCATGCTAAGGAAGAATTACTGAAGGCTTAGTCAACTTGGGGAGGCGGGTTACTGGTGTATTACTTACCGTGTGTACTGAAACCTGCTGTGAGTTAGGAAGGACAACGAATACTCCAGGCCAGAGTAGAACAGCAGGTATGAAAAATAAGCCAGGCCACACTGACGGAGAACCTGATGATCTGCAATATTCAACAAACCGACCTAATTCACAACATTTTACGTCAAATTTTCCTGGTACAAACATATGATACAGAAGAGATTTCAAATACACATAACCTATTAATAAAAGGGGTTGCTTTCATGCATGTTGTTAAAGTGTTTTCAATTTATTCAAGTAGTTAAGCATCATAAAATGTTATATGGTAAAGCAGAGCCTAAATAGCTAAAAATATCAGGAGTTAAGGTGAACACAGAATTTCTTACAGAATTCTAGGAGCTATGTACACACTTAGGAGGTTGAGCAGATGCGAAGTGCCCACAGATATTCACTGGCCAGAATATGCGAAGGATGTGCCTTAATCCCTGTTCTACATTTTATGGATGTTCGTAGTAAATTCAGAGGTTATGTATGGTTAAAAACAAAATTAAAATTCTTGGGTTTTACATGCCAAAACCACATTCTAATTATGGGGCATGCTGTAGTGGGGGACTCTGGATTAAATTTGTTCACCTGCGGTTCTTTAATGTGCACACAATGCATTGTACATGAGTGGCTTTGCATTCGGCCCGTCGGAATGCGGCTGCCGCAGTCAAGATCAACACCGCAACTTTGTGCTCAGCAGTGCAACACCATATAGTCACTAAGCTACACGGCGAGTAGGTAGTGTATGTCTCTCTTTTACATCTGATGGATATCCTTAGGAAATCCAGAGGTTCTGCATGTCTATTAGGCATTCAAACAAGATATCTGGTTTAGAAAAAAAAATGCTTCATCCCAATTAACTTTCCATACTTCACAGAGTACAGACCTTGTACATTTTGCACTAATGCCCAGAACTTCAACGAAGCACTTAGGTACTAACAGCTAGTTCAAATAATTACAATTGCCTTAGCTAATAGAAAGATATTTGCTTGCAATTATATGCCAGCAAAATGTGGGTCATAAATAAGGCTAGTATATTGAAACAGTCAATTGAAGTTCTGACAGAATTTTTTTTTTTCACTCATGAAGGAAAAAAAAAAAGGGGGGGGGGGAACAGGAACCTCTCATTGCGAAAGGGGTGTGTGAAATATGATAGACCGAGGAGGATGCAAACACCCCAAACTGCCTTTCCTCTGTCGTCATTCATGCATCCCTTCTACAATGCACTGTACCAAGTTGCCAAGTACTCCACACTGCAAAGACCACTGAAGGGTGCCCATTCTGATCATGCTATTTTCATCAGTTCCTTAGTTGCTTCATGGCATGTACTATATTTCCTTGCGATACACTTACGGCTGGGAAAACTATGCAAAACTGCTGTTATAGGCACCGGGCGCAGGATGAGTTGACCGGTGGCGCCTTCATGTGTCGCCGCCGCGAATGTAATGGCATGTGACGGCCAGGCTGGGCGCAGCAGGTGATGCCGCCAGCTACGTTGATTTATATGAGTGTCACACGGTGTACTTTTCTCGCAATGAAGCCCGATCCAGATCGATTTTCTCAGTCGTGATTGGATCCTTTGTGCAAGCTGTGCAAGGGAGCCAATTGCAGTCGAGAATTTTGATCCGGATCGGGCTTCACCGTTATCAAAAGTGGTTGTGGGACATCAGTGCTAGTATCTGCCATTGTTTTTTTCTGTTTTGCGTTACCGAAATACCACGTGAAACCAAATCTCATCAAACATGTTGCGTTTTTTGGGGCACGAACAGTTACTGAAACATGACTGAAGCTGGTTAGGCCATTCAATTCAATCGTTTTTCATCGCAGCATCGCATTTTTCAGGCAGAAAGAGTGTATATGCAAGGTCTGTAGGCAACAGTCGCCGAAGCGCATGGTCGCCGGCGCTGACTGTAAGTGCTGGGGACACCGAATTGATGCATCGTTGTGTACAGTGAAAGCGAGAACCTTTGCGACGCATTGTGACTGCATTTGATCCCACGTCAATCACGTAACGCTCACACGTGGCGTGAAAAAAAAAAAAAAAAAAGATTGGTGGCAGCTGCGCGCTCCAAGTATCGCGCTTCAATATTTGAGCACTGTACATATGTTTCCGGCGCTGCTTTGGTATGGTCTAGTTGTTCTAGCATTAATAAAAGAGCCCTTCATACGAAAGAGCTCCGCGTCCCATGTGAATTGCCTGTCTTTGCCTCCGTAGGTGTAAGGGCTCCGGAGCTTGGATACCGAAGGTGAACACTTTAATTTGTAGTCAGTTTGTGATTTTATCAGTGTATCAGTCTTCCCTTTATAGGGTATATTTTCCTTCCTTGGGTTTTCCAACTCTGGTTGTGTCCGGCACATGACTGTTTGCTGTGCATCAACGGCGAATGCAAACGCAGCGGCGTGTTCACATTCCCCGCCACTGACGGTTCTCGTTGCGCTAAGCACTGTAAAATGGACCATGACTGATGACTGGGCTAATTTATAAGACATTAAGAATGGTGCAGCATTGCAAAGATAAAAAAAATTACAATGGACAGAGAACAGGAACTTACTGACATATGCGCGATCGGTGAAACAGCTCAAGAAACAGAAAAAGAGAGACTCTCCCCACCCCCCTTTTTTTGTCTATAACATTTGTGATTTGCGTTCTTCACCTATTTGCATGATTAAATACGTGACAATGATAATGTGCACAGGCAAAAAACATCTGGAATATAACTGCTGGATTTCCACGTCTTAGCTTGTTGCGGTGAGCTCTGTTCGTGTGGTGCATTTGCATCGCAATTTGCACTCGTTTTTTGTTTTATATACTACCTGGTGCCCCGAATGTGATCTGCCTCGTACAAGTGAAGACCTTTCTCAAAAGCAGACACACGAAATGCATTTTCCAGTACGTCAGCCCTTGAAACCCCAGTGCGAAATCACTGGAAGCACTGGGCGCCTTCGTCTCGTCGTCTGCTTCACATGCCAGTGCTCCGACAGCTGCCGTTCGCGGTGCTGTTCACCAGCACACTGCCAGCACATCGCCAGCACATCGCCGGTGGGCCGCTGGCACCTTACGGCGGCTGCCCGGTGCCTATATGTGTCAAGAGTGACACAATTATGCTATTTACATATTACCTATCATTTTTTTACTGCAATTGATTTGGACAGAAATTACCTTAATACAGTATAATAACCCATGTGTAACACACCAACATGTAAGGATGGCAACACAAGTGCTCTCATGTCAGTGTGCTAGTTGGGGGCAAGTTTGATTATAATAAACGGATTCAACTTGCCCAGAAACCTGCTCCACCTGCTCGGTACTGAGCTGACAGTGGTAGTGAGCTGCTTGTGCAGTTGTTCCTCAATGAAAAGAATGGTTTGTTATATCTGAAAGCATGTTGTATGAGGATTTGTTGTAACGTGCATGAACTGTATAATAATGTGCATTTAAGGCCTTGCTCTTCCTTTTTAACAGCAATGAAATTTTGTTACAGTGAAAGCATGGATAAACACCGTTTCATTCAGACTTGTGCACATTATATAAAAGAAGTAACCGATTACAATTACAACACTCAAAAATGTAATTGAATACAGTTACCAATTACTGCCCCACAAAAGTAATTGAACAATTACTAAATTGTATTCGATTACTATTATGTTACTTTCCCCCCCCCCTTTTATTAACATTGCACAAACCCAGTCAATAAAATGAGCTGGCCAGGCTTTTTCAGTGCAGTCTCTAGCCATTCACACATTGCTTGTCTTAAAGGGCCCCTCATCCGGCCACATAGCAAATTTTGGTTGTACGACGCTGGAAATTCTTACACACCCTCTTGGGAGCGTTCTAGTGCAAGAATTTTTCAAATTGGTTCCTTAATAGCTGCGATAAAAAATTTCAGTGCCGCAAACACGATTTCAGCAGGCGAGTGTCAGGCACTCTCTCCACTTGCCCTGTCTAGCCTCCTCAAGCGAAATTCCTTCCCTGCGTTCTCCCATACCGGAGCTGGATGATCACGTGACGCATACGTCACGGGCCCCGCATTCAGTTTTTTTTCTCTTGCTTTGTTGCTGCGTGGCACACTTCCACTGACAGTTGTGCGTGCGAGCTGTTGCATTTGTCTTGTTTCGCACAGCGCATGATTTTGCACGTTGTGCACGAGAACGCCTGACTAGCGGTATAAATCAGTGCTACACGAACACCGAGGCAGATGCAAGCGGAAGACAGAGCATGATCAGGCGCTGGAACACGGTAGAAAATGACAATTTCATTCTCAACACGCGCGACTGCACGACATGGGAACAAGCAGACACGGAAGTACATCTCTCTTGCTGCGTTGTGAAGTAAAACAAACACATGCAGGCATTCGGTTTGTGTGTTTTATTATTTCTCTAATCTATTGAAGCAACAGATTACACAAATAACAGTTGCTGCCTTGAATCATTCTCAAAGTGTCACGTGTCACTCTAAGCGACATCACAGCAGAGACATGTACGTAAGTGCACTTGCTGATATACATCACCCCCTCCCCCCTCTTGGAGCGCGTTGCCCGTGAGGAGAAGGGCAAACGGCATTTGGTTTGAAATTTCAGCTCTTTTGTAATTTCAGCTAATAAATCATCTGTAGGTGATTTCGTGGCTATGGAGCCATAGCGACCCCAGTTTAATTCGTTGGCCGACATCTGGTGGAGTGTCAAGCATGACGAAACAAATATTGAGCGCCCAAGTTTGCTTGTCTGAACATCACAGCCTTGAGGCTTTTGCATGGCACGAGCATGGGCACTTTACTGTAGTTACAACCAAACTGCAGTGCTCAAAACTGAACCCCCTGTCATGAGCTTTTTTTTTTTTTTTTTACTTGAACAGCGCACTTCGCTCTGAAATCCACTCTATATCTCCTCTTTGCTCTACAGCTTGTCTCGTCAATAAAGTAACTGGCTACATGTAATCGGTTATGGAAAAAGTAATTTAATTACAGTAAGCATTACTGAGTAAAAGAGTAATACAGTATAGACCGCTTATAACGTAAGTCGCTGGAGTCGCGATTATCTGCACTATAAGCGGTGCCGCACTATAACCAAAACACCGATTTTCAAGCCCTGCACGTGTGCAAAACATGTAGACCAAGCATGTAGACACGCTTTGTACTATCGCGCGCACATCGCGATTACGTTTTCTCCAGTGAGCTGGCGAAAACATAATCACGATGTAGCCGGTGCTCTTCAAGTTCGCCAGCTTTGCACCGAGTCAAAACGAAACTGTTTGCCGCAACTGCTGCGGAAAAAGCCGTGACCGCTATCAACGCGGTTATGAACGGTGATTTTGCGGTGCTGAAGGCGCGCGCCCGACGCACGCACCAAGTCTGGACGAATTAACTACCATTCGCTGCAACAACTGCAGTCGAAACCGCGGTCACTATCTATGCGATCATCGATGGCGACTACGCAGTTTTTTAAGCACGCGACCGACGCGCGTGCCGAGTAAAACGAAAATACTGTTCTCCGCAACCGCTGCGGAGAAAACTGCGGCCGCTATGGACACGATCGTGGATGACGACTACGCAGTTACGAAAGCCCGCGGTCAACGCGGTGTTATGCGCAGCGGTAAAAGCGAGAATACAGGCTTTAAAGACACAAATAGGCTCTAAGCGTACCGGCGTTGCTGTCATTCACGTACGATTTCAACTGATGGCTGTGGCGATGCGGACTCCGCCGCTTCGTTTCGGTTGGACGCTAGCGCCGTTCTTGCTCTTTTGCGTCGCACATTTGCGGCGCTCTGCACTCACCGAGCTCCGAAAGTAGTCTGAATTAACCGATGTGCGGCCAAATAAGTCCGAATTAACGAGAGTGCGGTTGCATGGAATAATGCATACGCCGGCCGGGAGCACGCACCTCGTTGAGAAGCATGCTCGCTACCGCCCTTGTCGGCGAGATTTTCCCGCGGAAGCCGCATTATAACCAGTATTTCGTCTCGCGCGGCTGCACTGTAAGCGGTATGCGTATACATGGAGTGCTATGGGAAAATTAACGGGAGTCTGAGAAGACCGTACTATATCCGGTCCTGCACTATAAACGGTTATGTTATAAGTGGTCTATACTGTAGATAAATAACAAAACTACCAAATATATAACTGATTACAGGTGATTAATTACATGTAATTCATTATGTACAGGTCTGGTCCCATTAGTTTGAAGCTAAAGACTCCAAACATAAGAAGCCAGTACATGTTTAAAGGGCCTCTCACCAGGCCACAGCAAATTTTGGTTATACGCTAGACATTGTTATGTGCCCTCTAGGGAGTATTCTATCGCGATAATTTTGCAGATTGGTTCCGTATTAGCAGAGATGGAAATGTTTGAAGTGTTGCCAACATATGATTTCAGGAGGCGAGCTTCACTGCCAACATAGACACCCTCGCTACTTGACCCCGTCTAGCCTCTGCCAAGCCAAGTTCCTTTCCTGCGTTCTCCCTTACCGGACACAGAGGATCTGGTCGCATACATGTCATGATCCCTGCCCTCTTTTTTTTTTTTCTTCTTGTGTTTTCGATGCGAGGTGCACTTCCAGTGGTGGTCTCACACGCGAGCCTGCAAGCTGTTGCGTTTGTTTCGTTTCGCTCTGTGCACTAGAACACCTGCATTCATATTTGGCTGCTTTGGCGAAATGGATCCTGGCTCATGGATCCTTACCGCAACACACCGCATCGTTGTGCTGCTGGCACCAGACTACCGGTATGATAAGTCAGTGCCATGTGAACAGTGAGATAGACGCGAGCAGATCAAAGAGCATAATTGTGCTGGAACGCAGTAGAAAATGACAGTTTCACTCTCTGCGCGTGCGACTGCACAACGTGGGAACAAGCAGAGGAAACTGTGGTAAATCTCTCTTGCTACGGTACAAAGCAAAACAGACACGCAGATATTCAGTTTGGTAAAAATGAAACAGCTCACTGACCAAGGTCAAGATAAATAGAAATGACGCTTCGGGACCCGTACGGATCCCTTATTCACAATGGAATGTTGGCTAAGCACTAGGTTCTTAATTAGCGTTGAGCACATTACCTGACCAGATGGCATTCCGTCAAACTCTTGAAGACATTCGGTTCGCAAGTTTTATTATTTCTCTAAACTTTAATTCATCTATTGAAGCAACAGATCAAACAAATAACTGCTGTTGCCTTGAATAATTCTCAAAGCCACGAGTCACTGTGAGTGACGTCACAGCACTGCGAATTATGTAGGTGCACTTGTGTGAATGACGTTGACTCTCTGGCTGGGAGTGCGGTGCCCATGAGGAGAAGGGGACACAGCGTTTTGTTTGAAATTTCAGCTGTTTTTGCAGTGCGTAACAGTGTAAATACAGTGTAGA
This sequence comes from Dermacentor silvarum, assembly GCF_013339745.2. Lineage (NCBI taxonomy): Eukaryota > Metazoa > Arthropoda > Arachnida > Ixodida > Ixodidae > Dermacentor > Dermacentor silvarum. The sequence goes on along the minus strand of NC_051154.1, from coordinate 56,367,661 downwards.
CCGCTTATAACGTAAGTCGCCGTAGTCGCGAATGTCTGCACTATAAGTGGTACCACACTATAACCAAAGCAACAATTTTCAAGGCCTGCACATATGCAAAACATGTGCACCGAGCCGCCACGCGTAAGTGACAGTCGAGGAATGCGGCTAGAACGTTTGCATTCAATTGACAGTCGAATCTCGTTAATTTAAACCAAATCACGCGGCGGCGCCTCCGACCGGCATTGCTCCGGCACCGCCATAGAGTAAAAGCTTAGGGGAGACCCCTCTATGTCGCGCGCGAACATACCAAAAAAAAAAAAAAAAAAACCACGGAGGACATTTCACCCTCTCTCAAATGGCAAGGTCGCCGATTCTGCGTTGCGCTGGAGCATGCGTGTACGTGCCGATGTCTCAGCCACGCTACCGTAGCCACGCGTAGAAAATGGCAGTAAGCCCTTCTTTCTCCTTTATGCTTCCTCTACTTTCTAGTCACGTGTTGACCTTGCACGCTGCGGCTATGGCGCAGGGGGAGGCAGCGGCGCTGTCCCAGGCCGGCAAACGCCCGCTTCCCGATAACGGCAGAAAACAAAACTTCGGGGAGCTGGCGCCGGGCCACCTGTAGCGGCGGCGGGCGCGCACGGTGACAGTCGAAAGTGAGGGAGCTACAAGGGAGGGCGAGGAGAGCCACCGAAGCGGCGGAGTTGCCAAGGCGAAATCCGCTTCCCTGCCGCCCTCCTCCCTCACATTCCGCGGTCACCGCGTGCACCCTTCGCCATGCCGTGCCGGCGCCGCCCGCTCGCTCGCTGAAGTTTCGTTTACTGCCGTTATCGTGAAGCGAGCGTTGGCCGTTTCGTGGCCCTCGCTCGCTATGCGCACCGTGATATTTCACGACTCGACTCGCACTCAAGATTCTGGTTTTAGCCTCACTGGCTGTTCGTTCGCACCACATGCCCTTCTCCTACACTTCGTCTCTTTCTTCCTCGATCACCCCTTGGGGCGCCCGTTTGAGGGGAGCGTTCGCCGTCTCCGCTGACTTCCGTACTCCCAGGCAGCCGCACTGTAACCGGTATTTCGTTTCCCGCAACTGCACTATACGCGATACGTGTATACATGGAGTGCTATGGGAAAATTAACGGGAGTCTGAAAAGACCGCACTATATCCGGTCCTGCACTATAAGCGGTTACGTTATAAGTGGTCTATACTATACTTTGCAAACACGATCGTTAGTGTGCTTGCATGCTAATGATTGTTAGCGTGCAAAACTAACGAAAATAATAAAACTCGTAATTGGCCAGCCTATTTTGAGCCACTTCAGTGATTTTTCGAAGTCAATGGATATCAATTAAATTTGCCGGAAGCGTTCTTCTGTTCACTCCCGTCTTGTCCTGAAAAAAGCAGGTTTGAGAGTTGCACAGATTTTTTACAAATAAATTTTGTTAATTCCTTCGAACCACCTGTCTTGCCTGCTCCTCAGCTACTAGGCACATTGTGCTATGATGTAAATGTCAGAGCATGCTGGGAATCGATGACAGACAACAGCGTCAAAGAGCCAGCGATCCTGAACTAGCGTGTGGCGTGAGAAGTTGCTGTCCTGAGAAGTTGCGTTCTGTGTGGTCGGGCAAGTGATGGGTGGCAAGTGGTGTTGCGTTATTGGCTGCATGAACTTCAGCCCTTACCAGTTGCACACACAGTTTGAACCAATGCTGATCACGGTCAGCCTATCACAGTCGCCAAGTTTGTGCGTCTATACTACCGGTAAACCTGAGCGCGTGACCTGAACCTAATTAAGCCGTTAGGATGAAGAAAACTGCTTCTGTAGTTCACGTTTTGACCACATGGATTTGAAATAAACTATTCTGCATTTCGTACAGTGCACACACAAAAAGCAAGAAGTGACAACACGGCCCACTATCAACATCAGTACGTTGCCATTCCCGAAGGCATCCAGTTGCACTCACCGGCACTTCTCTAAATTAAATGCGACTACGCACATGAGTGTAGTTTTACGTATTGTTATGCTGACTCATTATTTAACTCCCCAGGTGCACTGTTTGCCTCTGATCCCAAATGGGCAACAAGTGGAGGAGGCCCTTTTGGTACAGCAGCATAAACAACCGCATCGTTCAGCTGCCAACGGTGTCAGTACTGGCACCGGCGTTTCTGCGAGAAAACTATACATGTTCTCTAAACGAATGATCATATGCACAAAGTCTTAATTTATGTCTACTTTATGGAACACATGAATTGTGTGTATGAAAAAGAGTACGAAGAATGATAAGTAGGCAGCATAACAATGCGGAATACGGTCTCCGGTTGCTCATACCAGCGCAGCTCAGAGTGATGCGACAGTGCTTACATGCACAAAATCTGCATGCTTTGCTATGCACAGCTTGCATTATATTTCAAGCAAATGACGAGCGGTCAATGTACCATGCTGATAAACAAATGCACCGGTCAGTGCTGTGGGCACTCAGTGGCATTCTTTCAGAGAAATTGTGTGCTCTATAACTTGACATACAAATGTGGAAAGCAGCGTTCCCCAACATATTATAGGGAGTATTCAACATGCTTCCCTGAGACGGGATAAAACACCTAAAATAGCAAGCAGCATGTACCAAATCAGTGGTTAGATCTACCCTTGGTCTTCATGTTGCAGCGCAATGTGTTGAGCTACTCTCATAGTTTGCGGGTCAAATGCGAACAGCAATTCATGGCGATTGAATTCGTCTGAATGGTAGCTGTCATTGTTTGACAGCTCTGAAGAGCTTGTGCAGCTGACATTGTCACCTGAAGCAGGGTGTCTACCAAGTTGACATTTTCAGATTCCCCGAGTTTTCTAGGTTTTCCCTGAGTGATTTTGCTAAATTCCCAGAGTGAAACGGAACTTTCTTTTACATCAAGACGGGCTGACACCATGTTGCCTGATGCTGTCACTCTTTAGAAAGCATGTTAAAAAAAATGTCGCAGTTTCACCCGAAAGGCGAAGCATCAATTGCGATAGCAAATTAGTAGAGAGCTATACGGAGTAAGAATAGTAGTTTTATCAGCTGTATAAACTTGGACATGCAGCAGCACTAGCAACGCGCAGAACTGTTATCGACGCCGTCGGCGTGTTGCCCGCATTCACACCGAACGCACACGGCGTTGGTGACTGTTGCCGGTGCTTCTGAGGGCGACTTGGAGGTTTTCCAAGAGATCAGAACGGGACACCAACGGAGCAGCGTCCGAAGTCTTTACCACCTTCTCGCCTCACAACATTTTTATATAAATACACATTTGGTGCCGCAGCTAAACGTCGCCTCCCCTCCCTCCCTCCGCAACTTTCGTTCCCTTTCAATAAAATTGCAGCTAACTTTTAGGGATGGGCGAATAGTGGATTTGAGGGTCGAAGCAAATAGTGACTTGGTTGAATAATTTCGAATTGAATAGTTCGAATAGTATATATCACATATTACAGTAAAACCTAGTTAATTCGAATTTGACGCGACTGAAAAAAAAAATGTCCGAATTATCAGGGTATCCAGAAAATAATAAGCAAATGCTTACTACGTCAGAACGATTTTATTAGTGTAATGGATGAGCAAATCCTTTTGCTATTTTGCACAAAAGCAGTGCGGAAGCTGCAATTCTCGTCATCTGCCAAGCGTCTGCTCTTCACCGCTTTTGTTCTCTGAGCTGGCGGGACCGACATGCCTTGTGCTATGAAAAGGTAATGCAACAGCAGGTGTTGTGTCATTCTAGAACTGCCCTTACCTTTGAGAGGAAGCTTTTGAACTGGCTGAAATGTGAACAGTGATGCTGGGTTGACATAGGAAAGTGCTCCGGAGAGACTAGAAGCAACCGAATGTGCCTGGAATAACACACAAATTAAACACAAATTAAAACAAAAGCTTGCCTGTACATACTCAAGATATTAAGGGCCGAAAACAAAAGCTCCATCTAAAATTTATCACGAATTCAAGTACTAAACATGAGTGTTACAACGCAAGATGCTTTATAAGAAGGAGCTATATACTTGGAGAAAGGCCAATGAAAGCTGTGTTCATTTGCCACACAAGTAAAGGGATCCCGAAGCAGTTTCAAGTGCCCCATGAGTAAACACACCCAATAGATGCACCGCATGACCACCAACATTCTAGTCAAAAATTACTTTTTTCCATATCCTGAACAAATTATTTCTCTCTCTCTCTCTCTCACACACACACACACGCATGCACGCACACACGCACACCACACACACAATACAGTCTTTAAAGATACGTGCAAAAAGACATGGGATTTTTTTTTTAAACAAGAATCTCATTGCCAGAATATACCAATGTTGGAAGTTACACATGTAAGTATTTGTTACACGCTTGCTGCAGCCCCTATCTATTTGGGAGCTCAACATATACTTTGCTGTTAATGACTTTATTATTCAAGTGAACTACCACTGCAGTATGTAGAAATTCACATCAAACATTGTAAAGTGCTGGAGAAAATGTAAATGCCCGGTTGAGCTCCATTTACCAGCACTGCAGGTGCTGCCTTATACAAATAGCTGTCTAGAAATGAGCCCTTTTACTGAGATATGCAGTTATGAGTTCAGAAACCTGCTATCTCTGAAACATGACCTAAGAACATGCTCAAACACTTTGGCAACGATAATATGACTCCCCCCACACGCTGTGACATGGGGACACTATCAGAAAGAGAAAAGGTTGCATTAAAACCCTACTCTTCTAGTTCACAAAATCGTTTTTAAGGCTAAAATTAAAGGTAACATCTGAAAATAGCCCCCCCCCCCCCACCCCCCACCCCCCCATCCCTCCTTTTAATATTAAAATTAAACTTGTAACGTGCTGTGAAGTGAACAAATTCCATAGCCTCAGAGATTTACAATACCACGCCCTAAGGCACCCAAATACACATGCCATGGACAGGTCACTGAAGGTAGCATTAAAAAGTATAAAATCCATTCTTTCATGATTGAAATTAAACCTCAGAAGTACTGTAGAACGAAAAAAACTTTTCTATGCTTGTGGTTTACAAGCATAATCAATCAGAGCATCTGACAAGCGAGAGATCACCTCATGTGCTAAAAAGCTTCAAATTTTGCCATGTCATTAATAACCCAAGTCCCCACTAGGTGGATGAATTTTCCTATTTGCAGGGGCAAAAAGTGACTACAGTTATTGAGCAGTGCACAGTGGCGTTCAAGCAATGACCAATCTTGAGCACTGCTTCTGTAAACATATTTGGTTGGCCATATGACTGAGGTGGCCAAGTCATGCGAAGGACTGCATGGAATTGGAGCTGCTTACATCAACTTGCGGCTTCAGAGCTTCTGAGCGCAGTCTGTGTAATTTTTATTAACTTTTGCACATAAAAACACCATGCAAAATGTAGAGAACAAGTGGAATTCAATGAAAATGCTGTGGACGGTTCCCAGACTAGCAGATGACAGATGCAAGTAATTGTCCTGACATCATGCGAGCGGCACTCACAGCCCTTCTGCAGGCAGCACTTCAGGCTCATAAGTAAAACCTTGTTAATTCAAATTTCACGGGACCAAAAAGAATGTTCCAATTAACCGAATGTCGAGTTATTGAGGATTTTAAGAAAACAATAAACAAATGCTTGCTACATCAACAATTTTATTTTATTGAATGAATCAGTGAATCCCCTCTCTCTTTTGCCGAAAAGCAGTGCGAAAGCTGCAATTCTTGTCACCTCGTGACTGATTAGCGCTCGCAGCTACGAACACTTCACGACTTCCTTTACAACTCGGCTGCGGCGTGCATCTTCATCTGGGACACGCTTTTTACTACTGCGTGCACATCCCGATTATTTTTTCGCCAGTGAGCTCGTCGAAAACAGATCATCCGTCTATCGTGATGTAGCCGGCACTCATCATCCTCGACGGCTTCTGCCGTGGTTGTGACATTGTGCGTGCAACCATAGCACTAAGTCAAAACGAAATTACTGTTTGTCGCAAATGTTCCAGACGAAACTACAGACGCTATCGACATGATCATGGACGGCGACCATGCAGTACTGAAGGCATGCGGCCGACGTGTGCACCGAGTCAAAATTAAACTACAGTTTGCCACAATCGCTGTGGATGGAAACCGTTAAAGTACGCTATAAAACTGTGGTCACCATTGAAGCAATCAAGGATGGCGACTATGCAGTTATGAAGGCACGTGGCCAACACAGGGTTATGTACGGTGGTAAATGCAAGAATAAGGGCTGTAAAGGCACAAATAGGGCACGAAGCATTCCAGTGTTCCTGTTGTTCACGTACGATTTCCGCTGATGACTATCATAATGTGGACCCCGCTGCATTGCTTTGGTTGGAAGCTGCTTTTGCTCTTTTGTGTGCGCTCGCCGAGCTGGAGAGTTGTCCGAATTAATAAATGTGTGGCCAAATAGTAAGTCCGATTTAGAGAGTTTGATTCCATTGAATAATGCATACACCTGCCGGCACCAAAGAACGAGTCCAAAGTAGTATCTGATCCTCCTAATTAACGAGGGTCCAATTAACAAGGTTTTACAGTAGTAACAACACAGGTGTTGCCTAGGAAGGCTTTAAAGGAGCATTAGAGAGTAATGCTACAGTAAAGCCTCGTTAATTCGACCCCCTTTAATTCGGAAAATCGGATAATTCGGACTCGTCCTCTGGTCCCGGCAGGCGCATACATTATTTAATGGAATCAAACTCTCGTTAATTCGGACGTATTGGAACGCGCATCGGTTAATTCGGACAACTCTCAGAGCTCGGCGAGCGCTGAGCGCCGCAGAAGTGCAAAAACGGCGCGAGCGTCTAATTAACTTACCGTGTATGTGAATGTGTATGTGAAGCCTTTGTTCTTGCATTTACCGCTGCACATAACACCGCGTTGGCCGCATGCCTTCGTAACTGCGTAGGCGCCATCCATGATCGCATCGATAGCCACCACGGTTTCGTCCGCAGTGGTTGTGGCAAACAGTAGTTTCATTTTGACTCGGTGTGCGCGTTGGCTGCGTGTCTTGAGAACTGCAAAATCGCCGTCCATGATCGACTTGATAGCGACAGCGGTTTTGTTCGCAGCAATTGCAGCAAACAATAGTTTCGTTTTGACTTGGTGCGTGTGTTGGCAGCGTACCTTCAGAACTGCGTAGTCGCCATTCATGATCGCACCGATAGCGGCTACGGTATCGTCCGTAGTTGTTGTGTGGCAGTTCCATTTTTACTCGATGCACGCGTCGGACGCGTGCCTTCAAAACTGCGTAATCACCATCCATGATCATGTCAATTAGTAGCCGCGGTGTCGTCCGCAATTGCGGCAAACGGTAGTTTCGTTTTGACTCGGTTCAAAGCTGTTGGTGACCAGTTCACTGGCGAAAAAATAATCGGGATGTGCGCGCCGTAGTGAAAAGCATGTCTCAGCTGAAGGCGCGTGCAGCGGCTGTGCTGCGAAGGAATTCTCGAGGCCATTGCTGCTGCGAGGGCCAATCAGTCACGACATGACGAGAATTGCAGCTTCCACACTGCTTTTGAGCAAAATAGAAACAGGATTTGCTCATTCGTTCAGTAAAGAAAAGTGTGTTGACGTAGTAAGCAGTTGCTTATTGTTTTTTTATACTCTCAATAATTCGACCCCCCCATTAGTTAATTCGGACATTTTTTTCGGTCCCGTGAGATCCCAATTAACGAGGTTTTATTGTACTACTTAACCACTTTGGATTGACTGGGTATTTTTTCAACATGCTATTTTTATTTCAATGGCAGGAAGCGGTGATTGGTAGAAGAGAAATAGAGCCCAAGCTTCCCTTTTCGCAAATCTCCATTGAAACCACAATGCTCATATGTCAGTGTGAGGTTAAAAATTTCGAAGCATTTTCTTGCATTTTCTTCGTCTTCTTCTCTGCCTTTTTTTTTTGTTTACCATGCCTCCACTCATTAAGGTGCTGACATTCTTGGTATTGCAGAAGCATGCAGATTAACTGAACAGTCTTGTTTGGGGCTTGTTTAGAGACAAACCACCACTTCCACCGGTGCCAATGAGAGCCTTTTCGACCATCTAGTTAAGTGCTGGAAAGTGGCCAACCAGACTGCAGAGGGGATCATAAGTAGGGTTGTTCGTTTTCGCGTAAAACTAGATTTTACCCAATTTTTACACCCCGAACAAGTTTCAGGAGAATTGGGCTAAACCCGATTTCCTCCCCAAATTCCAAAACCACATACCAACCTTTTTTCTTTTTTTTTCTGCGCTGCACGGGGTTTGCGGTGCACATGTGTTGCCTACCCTGCCTCGTGACAACGAAGTTAGATCCTGTTGGCTTAAGTGAACTCCAGTTACCCAAGAACAGCGCCACGTTAGTGAAAACATGATCTGAAGAATTTTGGACGAAAGTTGCCACAACATGGTACTGCACTGTTAAGCAGAACATCTCAGACGAAGACGAAAACCAGCTAACGTTATGGGAATTGGAAGGAGTCTTGGATCCATTTCAGAAGCGTCTGCTGAGCCAGTCATTTGATGACTACCGACTTCATTTCCGTGATCGACAACGTGGATTCGCTTCACGATGACTTTAACCAATACTTGCTGGAAGCAAGCCCCACTAACACAGCTGTCGAACTCATTGAGTATTGGCATGACTCTACCGATCGCTACCCCAGCCTGGCAACTGCAGCGCTGACATTGTTGTGTCTTGCTGATGGAAGCTGTGACGTCGAGAGAACTTTCTCTCAGCTGAGATATGTTCAAAGATCAGACAGGTCTCAGATAGAGACCGACATGTTGCGCATGCAGATGATAATGTATGTTAACAAGGATGCGTAAAAAATCAATGAATAAAATGTTTCATTTCCTAGAAGTTGTCAATGCTCATTACTGTCATTATGATTTATCAATTTGCAAACAAGTACCGAACTTCGGAGTAATTGCAAGAAAACCCTGATGTCCCCCTGCGAATACCAGCTTGTAACAGATCCCCAGTTTTAACGCGTCAGCGTTAAGGAGCTCATGATATCGTCCGATAAAAAAAGAAACCGGAATCTAATGTATCGGTTAATTAGTACCATTTGTAAATTTAACAAAAAAAATAAAAAATTTCGGAATGGTTCCACAAAAAACCTGATTTCTACCCGATTATCAGCTTGAAAATTAACACCTTATTTTAACCCCCCTCCCCCCCTAATTTAGAAAAATATAAAACCAATAAACGAACAACCCTAATCATAAGTAGCAATGCCTCCTGTGTCTGTACCTCTTCTGCATCGACATCTCAAATGTAGTTTACACATACAGCTTAACTAGTTTCCACATCTAATATTCCCATATTCACAACTGAAGTATGCTTTAGGTGTGGATGCACCTGATGTGGATGCATTGATGTACACCCGTGAGCAAAAGTATGCGTAGGGTCGACGAAAAAAGTGAATTTATTCATAATTAACAACCATAAGCTGGAATCGATGAGTACACTAAAAAGTTCGCAATGCCAAGTTCGGACTGCAATCCTCAATTTCAAGTTGCGTTCAAAGGCAGAGGAAAAAATCAGCTTTTTCGCGCAACCCATGGTCCGTATACTTTTGCTCACGGGTGTACCTGTAAGGAAAGCACTATCGAAAGATGCTAATGTGAACATTACAAAAATCTCCATGCTAGAAAGTATACTCACGCGTTTCTCCTGAGGCAATGACTCAGTAAACATAAGGCTTAAGAACAATATGTCCAGGAGGGCAAGCAGAAGGGCAAAGATTGCAGGGCCAACGTAGAACTCGGTAGAGCCTTTACTTGCCACAGCAAACTGGGCACCAATGAGGGGTCCCACAATGAATCCAACAGAAAAGGCAACACCAATGAGTGCCTGTGAACAAATGTGGCAGAAATAAGTGCATGCTCACAGAACTACAAGAAATCCTCAACCAGAATCAGACCATCCCACTCACAGTGGTAAAAATGCAGACTGCTACCCGACAACATAAATACAATGCATGCCTTTTCATACATTTGAACCTCAATTAAGCAGTCATACCTTTTAGCAAAAAATTTTTTACAAGGAGATTTCCACTATTTAGCGGTGCAGATTATCTTTCATGTCCCAATAACAATTCTGCTTGATAACATGCGATATCAACAAGCACATTCAGATTCAAGTTGTATGGCTATGTCAGAGATGGATGAAAGCACTAAGACCATAGGTGTGCATGCAAGTCTTCCAATGTTTAGGGTACAGAAAATATCCATAATTCTGAAAGACATCTTTAACATTTCACAATTCTGCCAACCTTGAAAGTACAAAAATACAAGTGTTAAACATTTTACAAACCTGCCTACATTAAAAGTTGAAAAATACTGCATTTGAAGCCAAAGAAATACTAAAATTTGCTGAAACATGCTAAATATAGTTTTATAATTTAAATGTTCACGGTTCATTAAAACAAAGCTGCTCCTGCTGCATCCATATCAAGTAACAAACTTTCAGTACAGCTGAGGTTGCTTGTGATGCAGCCTCAGCTGCATCACAAGCAGCCCCATGACATCACTCCCTGTGACATCAGTTAAAGAGTTAACAGCCTAAGTTTGGATACAGAAACAGTGTGTACATTTGTGTAATTATTTTTTTCTGGCTCTTCCATCTAGAGAAATAGATGGAGCTCCTAGCTTGCATTCAAGAAATTACAGTATTGTTACTGTGCCGATCTCTGTCGCTGCTTCGTCTGGCTAGTTTCATTACCTTATGCTATTGAACACAACATAAAATGCAGGCACTGCTTACCATCCCTTTGCCTCGAAGCTTGGAATTGCAGACATCTGTAATAACAGCTGTGCTTAGGCTTATGTTACCCTTGCTGATGCCACCAATGATGCGCGAGAGCACAAACAGTGCAAAGCTGTTGGACACAGCCCACACGGCATAAGAAAGTGCTACTCCACACTGAAAAAAGACAAAAAAAGAAAACAGGACCATACACATGGATTATCATATTTAGGTACATATAATTCGTGCTGCAATGTAACAATGACATAGCATTTCTGGCATCGTTATCAAGATAGCACTTGTGGTTGAAGCAAGAAGTTTGCAAAAACACAGACCTTTGGGCTAACTGCACCATGTTGGGCAGGATGCACAAAAAGCAAGCAGAGTATGCTTTCCAAAGTTTCATGCCATCCAAATATGAAGAAAAAGTGCTATAAACAATTAGCCAAAGTAAACACCTTTTTACGGTATTGCTGCCCAGAAAAAGCTTTGCCACTCTTCAGAACTTGTTAGGTCAAATGAGATATTTTATCCTAATGGCCCCTGTTAGCGGCACAGAATACTGTTGTTCTACCTGTACTCAGCTTTTTTACACGCTTTCATGATGCAAAGGTAGTCATAGGTCTGGATGTATTAGGCAGTGATCACATGCACTTTTATAATTCTTTTTAGAGCTAGTGAGCAGCAACTACCCTTGCAAAAATTATTTACATTCTAAACCTAGTCTATGCAGGCTAGTTAGGATACTAGCCAGAACAGTGCTACCGCATTTACTCGAATCTAGGCCGATACCAATTCTAAGCCGACCCTCCAAAAGTTCGAAGCCAGAAAAAAAAAAAAACTTACCTCAAATATAGGCCGAACAAAAAAGCATGGACAGCATTCACAAAATGAAACAGCATTTATTAAATATGAACATGCCGAGCTCATTCTACGTCACCATCGCTACTAGCCTCGTCGCCATCTTCCTTATCGCTGTCATCTTCAAACAGTGCACTATATTCAGTACCATCAAGCGCATTAGAGATGCTACACTTTTTGAAGGAGCACACGATCACTGTTCCTGGGTAAATGCCATCCTTGTTGCGGCGCACGCAAGAAGCATCTCCCGTGGCCCCCTCCAACGACGGACGTTTTTCTTATCCATGCCAAAGTGCCGCCCGGCTTGAACGTTTGACGATGCCTCTACGGCTAGCACAGCTACCGTATTTACTCGATTCTAACGCGCCCTTCATTGTAATGCGCACCCGTTTTCCGCGACGACAAAAAAAAAAAAAAATTCTTTACAGTATCGCGCATCTCATGCTTTCAAACAGAAATACAACTTTCTGTCATTTGAAAAAACAGATTTCCTCCCAATGCACTGAAGTTGCAATGAAGAAAAAAAGTCGCAGTTTCACTGCGATAGCAAATTAGTAGACCGCTATACGAAGTAAGGATAGCAGTTTTATTGGCCGTATAAACTTGCCAACATTCGCTTACTAAATAAATGAACAAGCACGGTGTCAAGCACGCACAAGCAAACATGAACACATCTCGCTCGTTGACCGCGGCAACAAACTGTCAAAACACTGAAGTGACGAAGCGCGGTGAGCGAATTGACCTTCGTGCTAGCATGCCTCTCGCTTACCTATAAGCGGCGAAAACACAGTGCACGGCAGACTTTCCCCGTCGCAGATTGCTTTCAAGATAGGGCGAAGGCCATCATATCGCCGAAGTGGATTGTCGCAGATTACGTGCTGCTTTGGTCCACTGATACCGTTCTGCATTGCTTTTCTGGCGAAAATCCCTCTCCTTCTGTTTGCGCCAGTCCCGCATGCATGTTTCGATTCTCCGAATGCCCGTAATGCGACCCGATTTCCGTCCGTTTCTCCACACACCATCACTTTCCTTTTAAATGCGGCATCATGATGAACTCGGCACTTCATGCTGATAGAGCAGACGCATAGAACGTGAAGACAGACGGTAGACTATTGCCTAAGCACGTGTACTGCAGCCCACGGAGGCAGCTACGGTAGCTAGGCTAGAGAGTAGCTAGGCTCAACGTGTGTGCGAGGCGACCATTTTGAAATGCTGACGGCTATGTGGTAACACAGATTTAGGGTCGTGGTAAAAGTGCGCGTTAGATTGGAGTAAATACGGTATTCGTTAGAAAGCGGCACTATAGTGGCATCGCCTGTTTGGTGCCATTATGGTAACGCCACGCCGCGCGCCGATGCTACACTATACAACACTATAACCATACCAATACCACCGATACGGCACAGGTCAAACTGGCGACGTCGCTCATGTACTTCAGTTGGCTTCTAGCGCTGCTAGTAGCGGCTACGATACTGACTTTTCTAGATGGCGCTAACTATGCACCATATTCATCAGTTTCAGTTAAGAACTGGCGCGTTTTTAAAAATCCTCGAATCTAAGCCGACCCTAGAGTTTCATACGATTATTTGAAAAAAAAAACATTGGCCTAGATTCGAATCAGTACGGTACCTTTGTCTAAAAACAAACAAACTGCCTTTGAAATTTAACGTTGTGACAACACTAAGTACAGCCAAAAAAATTCAAATTACAAGTCCCTTTAGCTGACAACAGTGTGGCTCCAGTTCAGTATCATGAAATAGATTTTTAAAGGTTGCAATCAACATTTAAACATGACTGCAGGTGTTACTTAATGATCCTGTGGTTAGCTACAATAAAAGCCCCTGATGAGACAAATACTACCAAGTGCTCAACTCGCATATATTTTCAACACTAAATCTACTTCACTGTTTTCCATGTGCCTTTACATATAATCATACATATGATCGTTTTAAATAGTTACTAAAGAAGAAAACACTGACAAACACATTTTTTGAAGGATGGATGTTAAATATTCAAGGTTATCCCATGATACAAACCGTTGTTAGTGTGAGCATCCATTTTCGTCCATAGACATCCGACAATGAGCCAATCAAAGGTGCAGCCAGAAACTGAAGAAATGAGTACAAAGCCCCAATGCAACCTGCAGTCAAGAATGGAAGGTTAACAAATGCTTTAAACTGAACATGTAGGGGAACTATAAAGCCTGCATACACATAACAAACTACAGTATGCACAGATGCTCTAGTTTATGGGGGGATGCACTTAAGAAACATGTTTTTTTTCAGTATGCAGCCTATGACAAGAAAACTTAAGCAAATGTCCGAGATTTGCTTGGCCTATGGGAAGCTGCAAATCATTCTTGTGTGGTTTTTGTACTTATTGTTTTGTGTAACCTGTAACAAAAACATGGCCAAAAATAAGACTCTTACAGCATATCATGAAACAGCTTATTTCGCTCCTCAAGGAGTGTAGCATGCAGTAGATAACCTATAAATGGGGATGGATGACGGTGATGGCAACAAAAACAACAATAATAATAATACTTCTACTGAGCAGCAACTCGCTGGGAAGCCTTTTCTTTTTTCATTTCCTTAATAAAGGTGACATATACAACAAATACGACACAAAACAGAGGGAGAGACCATCTGCATTGTTTTTCTTTTGCTGGAATACATAGCAAAAGGACAGTTCTCATAACCTTTCCTGCTAATATACATTATGAGAATGGGGCAAAGTGCCCACAATTTGTTTCATGAACACAATTCCATAAGTGCCCTTCAATGAAAGTGAGCAGAAAGCATGTTGCAGATGATTTATAGACATTTATACACTACCTCCAAAAAGGACTTTGTTGAGACTGCTTGGTGCTCCTATGAAACTCTGAAGATGCTTGATGCACCCTTCCAGCCATGGGTACAAGCCATCCTGTTAAAGACAAGCTCAACAATAAGTACAACACTGTGGCTTATGCCACAAGAAACCACACGCAGAACGTTAACATAGACAAGGCTGGTCGCTTCCCTCACTTTTTTTTTTGTGCATTAAGTACATAAACAAATAGTCCACAACATGAGGGTTGCTGAGGGCCGTCTTCATATAATTTAACGAAAAAAGGTCAGAAATAACTTACCAACCAACTCCCTGCTTGGAGGAGGACTGATGCTGACTTTAAAAGCCAAGCTCTATTGTTGACATTAGAAAAGATTGTGCAAAGAAGAGAAAAGAAAGTGAGCGGGAGCAAGGAAATGTGTCAGAGTGGTGGCCCGCACTCTCTAGTGCTTCATGTGATTTGGTGAAGAAAATTTTACAGGTACTTGAATAGGCAAAATCCACTACCCCACCTATCAAATATATAAACTGAATAGAAATATTCAAGTATACTGCCTTGGAAAAACAAATAATTATGAAATATTTCATTATTCCTGCAAGTTAGACCATGCTAAAGAAACGACTGTGGTGTTGGGAGGGCAATACAGTTACCTGCTGTGGTGCCTGTGCCATGTGGAGAAGCAAGCTCTTCTGGAACAGCTACACTTCCTACGTGCTCTATCTTCATCCCCCAAAAGCAGAGCTTCCGGTTCCTTTCACTCTACATTCCATCAAGCTTGGTATGCAACAACTATATATAATGTGTTTTGCCCACCTAGTGAATGGAGATCTGCTAAATAAGCTGCTATTTAAAAGCAACCTGTGCCAGGATAATGTAATGATTCTATGCTCATGCCATTTCTTTCAGTGCTTCCTCAGTGGCAAGAGCAATGCTCTGCCCGTGTTATCAATGGAATCAGCCAGTCATGACCGGTGGATTATAAGAGCGGCATAGAATCGAGCGGAAGGAATCGCTACATTGCACCAGCTTTGTTCTAGTTCGGCCCCCCTCCGATTTATAGTACAGAAACTTTTAAATGATATATGCCTGGCATGTCCGATATGAAAAATAGGCTGTTTCAGAGATAGAGATTAATGGAGAAAGAAAAAGAAAAGTAACCCACTAGGAGATTTACATGAAGGGTCAAAGGAAAGGAAAATTAGGCTCACATCTAAGTAAAATTTAAACAACACGGCGCATTTTCGGCATAACAGCCTGAACACAAATTGTTAAAGGGAGACTAAAATAAACACTAAATCAATTTAGACAGATAAAATATTCTTTAAGAACGTTATTTCCGCTGATTTCATGATAACAGGTTGATTATTAAATGAGAAAATGAAGGTCAAAGTTTCATTTCTTGAATTTCGCATTGACACCCTATCACCGGTATGTCAGTGTGCATCTTGGACTTGAAAGTATTTTTTTTTTTTATTTGGGCCATGCTGGCTTAGTGAAAGTTCCAGAAACTTGACAGAAACTTACTTTTCTTTTTCTTTCTCCATTAATCTCTATCTCTGAAACATCTTTAGCTCCTTTAGAACACAATGTAGTCCATTTTTTATCGATATACAATTATCTAGGCCCCTAGCCGATCCCATCAAAATCTGTGATGACTTGGCGAGCTGGTGCGGGGAACTTCTGAGGCAGTGTGGCCACCAGTCTTAAGTTTTTTGCATATTTTCTGGCTTACCAAACCTCGACTCATGGTAAGAGTGACGAAGGGTAATTTACTAATACAGGTAAACTCAATTTCCTCTTTAGTGCCCCTTTAAGACTGCAAATATGAAAAGCAAATAATTGAAAATACAAATTAAGCACGCACTTGACTGCAGGGCAACAAAAGACATGAGAATGAAAATAGTACATAGTTGCAAGCATTTGTCCAGTTTTAAAGAATGGTTACGTAGCTCAACGATCAGAGATGAAAACACAATGCTTTTGACAAAGTTCTGACCGCCAAATGGCAATAATAAACTCGCAGCATAAGCAGTTGGATTTAGCAGTTGGCATTGCTTCTTTTGCAAAATAGAACTTGTACTAAAGGCCATGTTTATCAATATAGTGCCTACGTCCAGCTGAAGTTCTTTTATGCTTCATGTTTATCATGATTAACAAATTATATTAATCCAACGGCAAAAGTCCTAAAGTTCTTTAATCTATGCATAAAATCGACGTTCCACTGCCAAAACCTATGCTCAGCAGCATGTGAAAGCTATCAATCAAAGTGACCTTATCTTGTGGTGAGGTAATCTACATTTTTTTTTTTTCGGGGCGTGAACATGGATATGAAATAAGTAGGTGAGACAATAAGGCTGCCATGCAAACTTCTTTGTAAGTGGAAAATTTGCATGCAGAACAGTTGTACATATTTTATGTGTATCCTTTATGTGACACAATGAAAAAGTGAAATTTCAAATTAAATATGCAAGAAACTACACGTGTACTGATATGTGTCCTAAAAATATGCTAAGGGGGAAAATACAAACAAGCACGGGCCTGAATTGCAAGGCTCTTGCCCTTTTCCATTCTTGTTTTGAATACTTACTACTGTAATCAATTCAAGGGTACCCTGCGGCTGCGCTAATATACGGCAATGTTCTTGATGAACTAAGTTAAACATTTAGCATAGAAACACTAGAATGCAGGCAAATGACCAGATAGGGTAAAATGCGGAAAAACCATCAAAAACAGACGACACCGTCCCCATAATAATATATAGCACAGATGATAAAGGAAAACGAATCATTCAGCATCCTGTCAAAAAATTTATACTTCGCTTGTTCTTTTTTATGCACAAAAGCAACGTAAGAAAACAGATTAAATCTCTGCCGTAATCTGAAACAATACTGTAACAGAGGTATAACTTGCGGTGAACGCACAAATGCCCCATTTACATTTTATACACAAACACACAATGTAGTACAGTACACGCTGAACACATGGCACTCACCTTGTCATGGTGGCTGTAGTAATCCAATATAGATGGCAAGAGTGGCAGGATCACGGTAAATCCCAAGAGATCAATGACAAGGTAGATAAATATTATGTAAACAGTGCGTGGAACTCGTTCACCTTGAGCGGTTGAAGTTGACATCCCTGGAACAGCAAATCCGGAAGCTATTAATATCCAAACCGCCTATACACGTATGCAACATGCATGTGTGTGTGGTGCGTCCACAAGCGCTTTAAATCAACGTCGCTGCGCTGACAATCAGTTATGAAATATGGAACTCAGTTAAGCGGCGCCAGATGACAACTACGAAACTTGTTTTGGAACCCAAAGTTGCTTCAAATTTACCTGACACAAAAAGGACAAGTTCAGAACTGATGGCAACAGGGTAGTGGACACAATGCTTGAACAGTAGCTTGGTTAGAGCGTTCCATGCACACGTGCTCCTTTGCAGAATGATGACGCCAGGAAAAGATGGACAAGATAACTCACGCTGACCAAGTTCGCGAAAACAAGCACAAACAAAAATATGCGAGGTTAGTAGTTAGTTGTGCCCATTCTACACCAGGGGCAACGTGGGGCAACCACACTACGCACAATGCATAGCCTCAGAGACAACCGACACTTCCGCGACATTTTCCTTTTTGCTGCTTATGGCGTTCTCGCGCTGCAATTATTTTGTCATTGTTACGGCAGACGAAAATTGGCATTAATGAAAATAAAATACTGGCTTCAGAATAGTTTTTTTACACAGAGATCGCCTGCATTTGTGAAACGCACGGCAACAGTCGACTAAAGTCCCTAGATTTTCTGCTCAAATATCTAGGGACCTTACAGTCGACGGGTGCTGTGGCCGGTGAGTGGCACTGTAGTCCAAAAAACGCAACCGTTTTACAAATTTTATTTTAGCATGCAATCATCTCAGCATGTCGCACGCAGCGTCGTTCACCAAGGCTTTTGTGAGGCTGCCGATCATGCGGTTCTTGCGTTAGAAACATGAAGTTTATTTTGTTCCTACATGGCCTGGAAAATTAGAGAGGTTTTTTAGCTTGTTTGGTAATCCGGTAAAAGCAGGCAGACCGGGCGTTGGGGCGTTGAGGCGGTAGCGCAGAGATCAAACAGACGAAAACAGCTAATATTGCAGTACCCAAGTGTATTCTACTTCGCTGCTGGTGTAAATTTTCGGCAGTGGCGTAATCGTGTTGCTGCCGTAAATTTACACCAGCAGCGAAGTAGAATACACTTGGTTACTGCAATATTAGCTGTTTTTGTCTCTTTGAGCTCAGCGTTTACGCCTTCGCCCTAGGGAGCCTACATGCAACGCCGTTTTAGGGTGGTGACAACACCAACATTTTGACCGCTATTTACCGCCAAATTTGGTGAGTAGCCATTTTGGCCCCCAGTCTTTCTGCCTTTTTTTGTCACGCTCTGATGTACTCATGTTGGCATGCGATCTATTAAATTTCTTCAATTTAGTTTTGCGTCAATGCGCACAAGAAACCTGCATACATCTTTAATATACTAGTTGCCTTTTCCTTTTATCTTAACACATCAAACTTACTTTTATATTGCACGTCGTGCGACACATATAAAGCAACAAGTTATAAGGCACGATGGCGTGCTCGTGGTAGGATTATCTCACACCAAGAATGTGAACTGCATAAAACATTGTCGTTGCCTTCCAGTTGTACATAATATATAAAGGGTGCTTTTCGAAGTGTGCTGTAATAAAGACTGTCCTTACTAGTCTGTTTAACTAAAACGTAGACGTGCCGTGTACGGCGCTCAGACGCGCCCTTTCTCTCTGGCTGCTGAGGCCAAAGTTTATTAAAAGAAGTTAATTAATTTCACGTCACCAAGGGTTGCGAGAAATGTGGTCTGTCGGCTGGTCTTTCGTCATTTTTTGCCCCAGATTTAACCCGATAATTTAGCTGGCGGCGGCAAGTACCCTTACAAATTCTGTCACCACCCTAAAACGGCGTTGCATGTAGGCTCCCTACTTCGCCCCAACGCCCGGTCCACCTGCGTTTATCGATTACAGGGCAAGCTAAGCCCCTCTATAGAGTGACGTATTTTATGACACTACGATTAGAGATGGACAAAACGGCTCACTTCAGTGAGCAGCTCGGAACGGCTCAGCTCACTGAAATGAACCGGTACATAAGAACGACTCACCGGTTCACTTAAATCTGCAACCTGTGTTACAGTGCCTAGAATATACTATACCTGTATTAGGCATCGTCTAGTTATTTGCCTTTGAAAAAAAAAATGATATATGCTTTAGTAGAATACGCGTGTTACAGGCATTTTGATTATGTTTGGTGACTATTTATAAATTCTTATTTTAAAAGCGCGAAGTTTTAATATTAATAAACCTATCTTTTCTGATATTGGCGATATCCGATACTGTAACTGATACGTCATGAGTAGGCGGCGGTCTTTTGACACTCCCACATCGCCGTGCTGAGACCACTGACAAGGTGCGGCGCTGGCGAAACGCGAGCGCGCAAGCGACCATTCGATAAGCGAGACGCTTGCGCTATCTCGCTCCTTTGAGCCGCTGAGCGAATCTACACTGTAGCGGAGCGGAGCGAGGGGAGAGCGACCCCTAGCAAAAACTTCAATAGGAATATTTTATTGGTCTCTATATGTTTCACCTTATTTGATTATGAAACGATAAACCTAAAGCTGATAGAGCTGATAGCCTGTATTGGTCTACAGCCGAACCCGGATATATCGAACCCACATATAACGAATTATTGTGTATATGGAACAGCTGTAACATCCCGTCGAAAATTTCTGCATAAAGTTTTTATTTAATATATCGAATTACCTGCATATCGAACTTTTACAACGAAGCTGTTAAGGGCTCACTCTTCGATAGTCGCGTCCGGCAATAGAAAAAAAAAAACTCTCATTGGCCGTATGCTGTATGTGCGAGTGAAAGCGCGTGAGGGCGAGGGACACGCGCTTTCACAGGCAGCGAACGCACGGCCGAGAGCAAACGCGACTTATGCGCGAGTGAAAGCGCGCGAGGGCGAGGGACGCGCGCTTTCACGGGGAGCGAACGCGCGGCGGAGAGCAAACATGTCTTCCCAGTGGAAGGGGAGCGGTGGGCGAGGCTCTCCTCGCCCACCGCTGTGTGCGTCCGCCCTCTCCCACTGCAGCGCATGCGCGCAGCCCTGCCGCACAAACAACGCGCACAACTGTTGTCGACGGCGGCGGCGTTTTGCCCGCGTTCGCACCGAATGCGCGCGGCGTTAGTGAGGTGTTTACGAAGAACGTGCCAACCTTTGCCGTACACCCTATGGTACCGTACCGTAGCGACCATAAGGCCATGGTCCCTGTGGTCACTAAATAAATGAAAACCACCGAATCATCTATATTTCTCATTCTTTAATAGTTCAAATAACCAATTACACCATCACATCTGAATAGTCATAATTGGAAAGACATAATTCCCACCATATAGTACAGCTTCGCTCGTCTTCCATCTCCACCCCAGAGGAAGGGCTGACAGTTTTTCCTCGTACGTTATTGTAAATTCATTTCTTCCTGAAGATTTCCGCTAATCTCAGTAATTACCGCACTTTCTTAATACTATCCTAAGCTTGGACAATCCACCCTCGCGGGGTCGTGGGTATGTGCCAATTGAATTTCTAGACAACAACACATCACTACAAGTTAATGAGAATAAGATAAGATGGAAGAAGAAAAAGAAGAGGAGGATACAGAAGAGAAAACCTTGTCAGTCTACTCCTTTCGTATTTTTTTTTCATGTTTTTTTAAATTGTACCAAATTTTCATACCCAGTCTGAAAACTCCGAAATTGTAACAATTAGTAGGGTTTCATTCTGCAGTTGATGGCCAGCCATCTGCTTCTTTGATCATCCTTCATTGTGAGCGTGCACCGTGTCCACTCAGATCGGCATCAACACCAGCGTTGGCCAGTCAGCCATTACAGCTACGTGGCCGCAACACCGACGCAGAAAGGATGTCATACGGTCGAGATTACAAAGTCTTATCCACCGACGAGTGTAAGGGACAACTGGGCTTCAACAGGCCGTGCGGCGCGGTGAACTCCAAGAAGACGTGCTGGCTGCCTGGCGATCTCACGTCGTGGAACCGAATGCTGCACGAGCTCGCGTTCGAACTCGTCGAGACGAGCCCGGGAGAACTGCTTCTGTGTGCCATGACCTACGCAGGGTTGGAAAGGGAACCGACGTCCGCGGCTCACGACGCATCACTTCTTGTCTCGTCACTCCTGTGTCACCACACTTGCATCCAGCATCTGGAAGTGAGGTGCGCCATTCGCGACAACGCTCCCGCTGTTCCACCGCCTTACCCCATTCGCATCCGTGCTTCGTGGTCGACGATGCCGGCCCGTCGAAGCCTTCGCTCTCTGAACATCTACGAGTCTCCCGGCGCTCTTCTCCATCTCCGAGACCTGGACGCCATAGTGGATCTCGAGACGGTCTTCGTCGACGCTGTCAAATCGAACCTACATACACTTCCCCAAGTCAAGGCGCTTTTGGAGCGCAACTGGAGCACGCTCAAAAAGGTTTCCATCCGACAACACAGCCGGCATGAACAGCATGGGGACGTGCTTGAAAGCATGGTAGCTTGCGAGTTCCTCACGCCAAAGTCGCCCGACGATAGGCGTGAAATGCCGGAGGCAGATGCGATTTCGACGATGATGGGCATGTCAGCTGCCTTAAAGGAAGTCACCGCGCAGCTCATCTTGCTGAGCGCCATTGCAAACGCTCTCGTAACGAATCTCACACTGACAAAGGTATATCACTCTACATCGAGGCGCGCGGCTCAATGGAAGAACTGTTCCGGGGGATTGAAGTTAATACTAATTTGAAGCAAGTATTCTTGTACTCCACCGTATTAGTTGACACTACTTGCAGGCAGGCAGTTGCGTCTGTACTGGAGAAAAGCTGCCTTCGAACACTATATCTGGGAACCGTTGTTTTCAACGACTGTGAAGGACTGGTTCCGTGGTCAGAAGCACTGTCGAATAACACCACTCTCATGTACCTTCGAATGCACTGTGAGAATATACCAACGAACACCATTTCGGCATTGTGCAAAGTGCTACGGGTTAACAAGACTCTGAAGAAGTTAATGCTTCCGGGAATCACGGCATCCGACGAAGAAATGTGCGTATTAGTATTCTACTCAACTTATACGTATGCGACAAAGGTATTCATACATTTGCCCGATTAACTTATATTTCTTCTCGCCATGGCTAGTATGTCCAAGAATTTGCAACAATAAGCTAGCTTTTCTTGTATTTATTTAAATGACGCGGATAATCATGCAGCGGAAGGCTCGGTTTATTACTGTTTTAGCTGCAGTATACCGGCCGGGACACAGCCGTGAAAGAAGTATTGACAAAAATCTCTCTCCTGTTTTTTTTTTTTTTTTTTTTTTTGTCTGAATACCTGCCGACACAATAATTACGCTATGGAATCTGAATGCCTTGATATCGCAAAAACAATCGCGTTACCTTTTAATGCGACCAATTCAAAATGCGTGCCAACTAGAGCGCGGCTTTTGACGTCAAAAAGCTATAATTGTTTACGTCACTGAAACCTTGTGCGGCGGTCTCGTGGTATCAAACACCACTGTGACGCGCAGATGCACACTGTGGCCATGCTGCCGAAAGCCGCGTCCATTGAGCATTTAACTGCACATACGAGATGAGAGAGAGTTGGTTTTTCTGGGTTTTCAAGAGGAGGATATATAGTTTTTGGCGACATGGCCTTTTTAACGCGATAACGTTAAGGGCCCGTGTCGCAGAAAATCCGGCGTCAACGTCGGCGGCGTCGTCCGTTGGAGGAAATGGTACATGTATTGCACGCCTTGCGATATGACATGCGGTAAATGCGGGTTATATTGCCACGCCATTCTATCACTAAAGTTGCTCATACTTTGTCTTGCATTCATGACAAATTTTTTCCTCCTAATTTTGAGAATGACAGCCCACAAACAAATGTCATGAAACAAAACACCGACAGCCAGTAGCGCACCCAGGATCTCTGCCAGGGGGGTGTTGACAGTTTGCCAATACCATCTAAACAGCACTAATTTCGATTTCTTCAAGGGAAGTTGTCAAAAAATGCGCTTTTTGTGAGTGTGCAGACGATTGCGCGTCTTACATCTTAATTGCAGTACTCAAATGCGTAAGGAAAGAGAAGGGGTTAAACAAAAGGGGGGGTTAAGTCGGAACAGGGGGGGGGGGGTTCCAACCCCCGAATCCCCCCCCCCCCCGTCGGTGCGCCACTGCCGACAGCGCATGCATTTCATTGTATTTATTGTATTGCAGCGGGCGCGCGGCTTTCACAGTTTCTCAGCTCACCCAACTATCGCTGTTTGTTCCAGAATGTCTTTGACACGTCAGCTTCTCGTGGACGGGTGTTACGACCGCGTGCGCTTGGGGCCCTGGACAGAGCCCGGGCTGCGATTCCTGTTGGCACTGCTGCCTTCTCAGCATACAGGCCCCGAGCAGCTCTGGCTGCCAAACATCGGCCAGCTGTCACACAATACTGTCCGTGACCTCTTCAACGTCCTGGCATCCAGCAAGAGCGTCAAGCACCTCGTAGTTGAAGTCAAGCTAACGCCCGATGCCAGAGTCGCAGCTCTTTGCGAAGCATTGAAAATGAACGGGTCAGTCTCGTATCTGCATATCACCATCGGAAACGAGCTTTCAGCCCGCAACGTCCTTCATGCTCTGTCTGTGAATGCAGCCATAACAAAGCTGGACATAACCCTTCGAGTACCCTCTGAAGAACAAACGATGGGAGCGTTTTCCAGCATGCTGCAGCACAACAACTCCCTCACTAAAGTCTCGGTCTGTTTGTACGTCCGCCGCCGTTCACGATTCATGGAAGCCATCGCACAGGGGCTGTCGCGTAACAAGCTGGTCGTGGAATTCTGGAGCTGGGCAAATGGCTACGAATACGTCCCGTTCGCCATCCTTGAGGCCGTGCGAAGGAACAAGTGCGCCTTGAACCGTGCCCTGGAGTTTGTCCTGAAGACCCGAGAGGACAGGCACAGCGCAGAGTGCTTCGATCGATTCTCCGCAAGATCCTGCCTCCTTACTAACCTGACGGAAGTCACCGGAGTGTCGGAGGTCGAAGCACGGCTCGTAGTCGTCTCAGCGAAGCATCGCCTGCAAGAAAAATACCTCGTGCTCACAGGCGTTGTTCGGCACTCCCTTGTTTGCCGGCCTGCCGAAGTCACGCAGATTGATGCGCTGAACGAGGACTGTTGGCGTGCTATTCCTCGTTACCTCCGCATCAGTGACGTTTGCATCGTGTAATGCCGATATTTTCTTTCTTAAGAACTGGACGGCAAATTGGGACTTACGCCACATAACTCCAAACGGCTTATGGAAGCCGTATGTGTCTTGCCTTTCCTGATTCTTTGTTGCGGCTTATTTGGAGCTGTTTGTAAGCCTTTACTGTCGGCACTAGCTATGTGAAGCTGTGAACAATTGGTGACGTCAAAAAAAAAAAAAAAAGTCTCGGTCGGGTTGTACCTTCTATATCCCTACTATTTTTTGTGTAACCTCTCATTGGATTTTTTTTACAATACGGAAAAATAGCTTGCGATGGAGAGCGAACGATTCACCCGTCCAGCGGAGGGGAAAAATACCGTTTGGTTTTTTTTTTTTTTTTTTTTCTGAGATTCTTCATTGTTATAACGATGTACATTGTTGATTTAAGTGTTATGATCTTATTGTTCCATTTCTTCATTTGTTGTTTAACCTGTATGGTGGTCGAGCTACAGAAACATACTGTTACTTTATCTTCATTACAGGTTTCTTCTGGCAAAAGTTAAATGTTCAGCACGGCGTACCGTTCCAAGTTTGGCCTAAACGCTAGAGCCATGCGATCGCATGCACGGACACTCAGTGGCAGAATACGCTTTGTCTTCTTCGCTCAGAAAGAAATGATTGATGGGAACGACAGAAGAATGTATTTGATACTGCTACTGCTAATTTTTGTTGCTTAAAAACAATATTGAAGAAGAATTGGATGGGCCTTGCCGGGACATGCCATTATGTGAACAATCTTGACCCCACATCTGTTATCGAGTTTAACTGCTTTGATTTATTGCCAATTAGAGATTTTCGTTTTTCAGAATCTTCAAAGAAGAAAAACTAAAGTCATTTGCTCAGATGTGCCTTTACATCTTTTTTTTTATCCTTGAAGAGCATGTTGTTGCGATGGTTCCTGGCTCCGCACGCCGGATTTTCGGCATATCCGCGGAAGGAGGTATATATGCACAAAAGCGGAGGACCATCATCACAGCTTTGCTGGTTGACCACAGCGACAGGCGGTGCTGATAAGACGGTTTTAGTGTTTACAAAGAAACCTCGATTAGCGCTGATTGGTTGCCCCATCGGAACTTCCGGCAGGAAAGCTAGAAGCACTTCCGGCTATGTTGTTTGAAGGCATGCGCGACGTGAGGCTGGCGTGCCGATGTTTGCGCTGCTGGGTGGAATCTGTGATGAGCTGATTCTACATCGTGAATATTGTCGAGATGACGAGCGACTACTTTAAGGCGCTTAGCAGCGAAGCAATAGATCGGTATCGCCAAAAGCTGATGTTTAGAGGCGGAGAGCTGCCCGATCCGCTGGACGATGATGTCGTGCGATTTTCGTTTTCGTCGGGCTCCAAACACCTTCCCTCAGTTACAATACTGGAGCAACAAGCGGAACATATTAGTGAAGACATGCAATGACCGCAGACTGTTGTCTTCAAGGCACGTAATGGGACTGCCGAAAACTAGAAAAAATTTAATGGCACTTCCTCCTTTTTTCTGGGGTTTTACGTGCCGAAACCAGTTCTGATTATGAGGCTCGCCGTAGTGGAGGTTTTTTTTTTTTTTTTTGTGATCCCCTTCCGATTCGATATATCCGGGTTCGACTGTATTAACTAAAAAGATAGGAGCACTCCTAAAAAGATAGGAGCACTGTGTGTGTATCAAAATGGTTTGTTCAACAAATGTGCATTAATTGTTCATTTTAAAGCAGCTTTCTAGCTGAACACTCCCGGTTGCTGCTGCTGTCTTGCTAAACAGCTCACTCACAGGACAGCTTTATGCAGTTAAACCTCTATATAACGAACTTCAATGTAACGAAACTTTTGATATAACGAAGTACTTCACTTTTCATAACCTCTTGTCCATAGAACACCAAGTATTTATAACCTCAATATAACGAAGCGTGTTTGTGCGCGATTTCAATATTACGAAATTTCACTGCCACCGCAAAAGAATACCGCGACAATAAATGGAAACTTCCGCGTATGCAGATAGTCAAATGACTGAATTACAAGAGGCTGCTTGCATAGGCGCCGACTACGGGGGGGGGGGGGGGGGGCTCCGGGGCTCGAGCCCCCTCAGGAATTTTCCCGGGGGGGGGGGGGGGGGGGCTGAGCCCCCGCCCCTAAAATGTCATCACCGGAGTTCTGTTACCCGCATAATCTGAGGATTCTCTTGCGTTGCCTCCACATTTTCACTTTTGTTGTGGCTAAAGCTAAAAGCTTACGGCACCATTGTTGGCGCGGACGTGCACGGCTTTTATTTTATACTTTCGCTTTATTTCGGGAAATCCTAACCATAGGTGGACAAGCGCATTAGAAGCGCCAGCGGCGGCTACCTCCTCCGCCGTTTCCTCACTTTAACATTTTTTTAACATTTCCACTGAGAACACCACGCACAGACACAATATATTTAAATATATACAAAGGACAAAGTTTATTATACTTTTTAAAGAGAAGGAGGTAGCCAATTAAATGGATAGCCTATACCTAGAGAATGAATATGTTAATGTATGTTCACCTTACTTAAAATTACTTTGCGTGCTTTTTTGACCATGAAAAAAAAAAAAAAAACCTGCAGACTTGAGTGACTGACCCCTTCGGCAGAGTCTTCTATCAACGGCGTGTGAAAAGCACGTGAGTGATATGTGTCTCAATATTGATGCTCTTTCCAGTAGGCAATGCTAACGACTGGCGACAAAATAAAAGAAAAAAAAACTCTTCTAATTATTTACAACATTTACGAATTATGGATGGAAACATCGCCTCTTGCATGCAGAGGCCATAAATACGGCGTGTTTCAGCAAACACTTTCAAAAAATTTTGAAAGGTTGCCTGTGGCAGATAGCACAATTCTAGTTCATGAGCTGCTCTACTCGAAGAGGTGGACATTACTTGCACAAAAAATTGAAATGCATAATCGACCAATTAAAAAAAATCACCATTTAGGTTTTTATCAAATTAACATAGGGCCCGTGCTGCAATTTACAAATTCTAGCCACGGAATTCGCAAGGCGGATGCACTAGGAACTAATTATCAGGATGGCAGCAGTTTCGATATATTAATTCCCGAGCATTGCGGAGAAATGCATTGGCGTTCAAGTTACTTTTGCGCTTACCCGCCGTGGTTGTTTAGTGGCTATGGTGTTGGACTGCTAAGCATGAGGTCGCGGGATCAAATCACAGCCATGGCGGCTGCATTTCGATGGGGCGAAATGCTAGAACACCCGTATACTTAGATTTAGGCGCACGTTAAAGAACCCCAGGTGGTCTAAATTATTCCAGAGTCCTCCACTACGGCGTGCCTCATAACCAGATCGTGGTTTTGGCACGTAAAATCCCAGAATTTGTGCTTTGATGCATAAAACGACGTTTTGTTGAGAAAGTGACTGGCACGCCAATGTATTTCTCCGCAAAGTTAGAGAATTAATATCTCGACACTGGTGTCAGCCTGAGATTTAGTTCAAAGTGGATCCGCACTCCACGGCTAGAATTTGTGAATTGCAACATGGGCCATAAGGTAGCTCGTAGCTAAAAACTTAATTGGTTAATTTTGTTAATTAGTTGATTATGCATATCAATTTTTTGTGCAAGTAATACCCGCTTCTTCGAGTAGACGAGCTCATGAACTAGAATTGTACTATCTGCCACAGGCCACCTTTAAAAATTTTGGAAATTTAACTTCGCTGAAACACCTTGTATATAGAATTCACCCAGTAACCGAAATGGTGCCCAGCCGGATTCACTCGAAATCAGAATAAATAGAAGTCTGGAAGTCATGCGCAGTAGCGCTTATACCCGGACTCAAAGTACTAAAAAAGAAAAAAAAAAAAGAGTGCAGTTTGGCCGGGAAGGCGAAGCAGTATTAGTGATAGCGAAGTAGAAGACAATTGCACGAAAGAAGATTCTTACCGTGTAAATCCGTGTAAGGATCGCACCCATGTAAGGGCCGCACCCCCAACTTGACAGTCAGTATTAAAAAAAAATACTTCCAACCGAGAAGCAATCGCGTTCCGTGCGCTGATTCTGATCGGGTTCAACAGCGAATTGTCGCGCGCAGTGTACTTTCGCGCGTCGCTACTTGATGTCGAGAGGAGGCGATCACGGAGGTTTACGGTTGATTTTATACTCGTAGTTGGAAAAATGAGGTCAAATGGCCCGGTGCCATGAAAGGCTCGTCAAAATCGCGACAGAAAAGTGTGGCCCTTACACGAGTCTATACGTTAGTTATCATGGCCATATAAATTGTAGTAAACATTCACCTAAAATTAAAATAGTAAGCATAGTGGACATAGTGGACATAGTAAGCACGGACCATGTAAACCTGTAAATACCTCACTGGATGAACTCGAGCACTCGCTTTCACAACGCAAGCATTGTGAAGAACGCCGGCAGCGGAGGCGAACGGTTCGTACAGCTGCGCGATTCACCGCAACTCTGAAAATTAGATTCATCATCATTATCTGCCTATTTTTATGTCCACTACTGACGGCCTCTGTGAGTGATCTGCGATGACCTCTGTCTGCAACACTAGGGGCGCAGAAAGACAGCTCGGCAAGGAAATTAGCAGCCATCCCTGGTCGCCCTTTATCATTGTACCCACCAATGATTACCAAAAATTAGATATGGCACGCGGGCCCCATAAGCATCAGCCGCGCACAGTCATTCACAGCTACGGCAGGGCTAGAGGAGAAGACGCGTGCTCTCCTTCCAATTCGCGTATGATTACGTGACCTACAACTAACCCGAATATTGAGCGCGTGGGAAATAATGCCATCATGCCGCCATCCTTTTCGGCTCACTGTCACGTGCTTTTTCCCGCACCCACAAGGTATGGGTCGCTCATTATATGACTTTTGGATTTAATGCGGAACATCACGGCGATGACAACCGCGACAATTTGCCTGAAGTGTCGATATAATTGCTTTCGCCATAAAGCTAGAAATAAGAAAATTGTTAGCAGAGGGTATATATATATATATATATATATATATATATATATATATATATATGTGTGTGTGTGTGTGTGTGTGTGTGTGTGTGTGTGTGTGTGTGTGTGTGTGTGTGTGTGTGTAGGTTTCGGAAAGCTGGTCGCCCCCCCCCCCCCCCCCCCCCCCCCCCGGAAAAATGAAAACTTTCCGCCTATGGCTGCTTGGGAACGCACTTCTCAAATTGCGCGCCGGTGGTGGGAAAAAGATGTCGCAGTTTCGCCCGAAAGGCGAAGCATCAATTGCGATAGCAAATTAGTAGAGAGATATTCGGAGTAGGGATAGTAGTTTTATCGGCTGCATAAACTTGGGCACATTCACTTACTAGCTGAAATAGCAAGCGTGATGTCAGCGCGCACAAGCACACATGAATAGATCACACTCGATGACCGCAGCCAACCACTTTCAAAACGCTGGCAGCAAGTGCAGCCCCCGCAGCGAGCGAAGGTTCGTGTGGTCTATCGCTTCAACGGAAGCTGAGCAGCGGCCAGCACTGATATGCACAGCGCATACAAAGGTCAGAGCCGTGCGGAGATCGCTTGCAAGATACGGCGCGCGCGACAACACCGGCAGCCCGTACCGGCGCAAACATATGATAAATAACCAAGCGCAAAGCGCAAAGTACATGAACGCATTTGTTGGCAGAGTAGAAGCCGCCCCCCCACCCCCCCCCCCCTCCCTCCCGCGCTGCCTTCCCGCTCTGTTCCTTTCGCGTTAGAGATTGCGTCGCCAGTTCCCCTTGCGCCCGGTTGCAAGGTACGCATTTGGTGCCGCAGCAAAGCGTCGCCCCCCCCCCCCCCCCCCTCCCATTCCACCACGGCGTTTCGTGCCCCGGAAGCCGCGTTTGCTTTCCGCCGTGCGTTCGCTCTCCGTGATAGCGCGCGTCCCACGCGCGCTTTCACTCGCACATACGGCGCGCGGCGGCGATATTATCGCCCTTGAACTTTATACCGAACCTCACGGCGACGGCGACGCCGACGGCAGAAATCTGCTTGAAGTGTCCATATAATTTCTATCGCAATAAAACCATTTATTAGGCTATATACAGAGAGGTTGGTGAGCAGGTTGAGCAGGGAAAAAGCAGGTTGGTGAGCAAGCAATTTGCAACTACGGCATCGATTCTAGGTATGCAAGAGGAGAGATGTTAGTAGAATTCGCGGAAAGGAATAGGCTCCGAATAATGAATACCTTCTTCAGGAGAGAGAGAGAAAGCGAAGAGAGGAAAGGCAGGGAGGTCAACCAGATGAACGTCCGGTTTGCTACCCTACACAAGGGGTAAATTAAGGGAAAGGGGGAATACAAAGAGGAAGAGAGTGAGCATTGTGTGTGCAGTGAAGCGCCATGACACGAAAGTCCCATAGCTGGTGATGTGCGTTGAAGACATCTGACATGAACCAAGGGCTAGTGGTCATTGCGTGAATAGGAGACTGCGGGTGAGCCATGGGGTTTACTCGAGACTTGCAAGCACTGGATTAAGAGCATCCAGTACTTGCACTGCACTTCGCGCTGACGGAGTATGCAGCTTGCTTAAGAGTATACGAAGGGTAAGGGACCGAAGCATCACAACCACTTGCCGGTCATCTTCGGGCAATTTATCGGGAGTCGGCATTGTGGACTCTACCGCGGTGCACTGTATCCTTTGATGTGACTATGGCGTCGGCTGTGGCATCGGCTGTGGCATCGGCTGTGGCGTCGGCTGTGGCCATGGCTGTGGCCATGGCTTCTGCTGTGGCAGCGGCTGTAGCTTTGGTAGCACGGGCCAGGCTTCAGTATTGGTGTTCTCCGGCCCGACCTTGTCAGAGTTAGACTCGACTCCGCCAGGCCTAGGGGGCAGAGGAGGAGGAGTTGTCGGATGTGCCGCGCTCTTCATAGAGGAATCTTCGTTCTTTGAAGTCCGACGGCGTCGGGAGCGTCGCTTTCTAATGGCCGCAGCAGCTTCCCGACGAGACGAACGGTCTCTTGCCATCTGCTTTAAGACCGCCCTTTCTTTCCTCATTTTAGGGCAGTCCTTTGAGGTAGGATCATGGGACCCAATGCAATTGTGGCATTTGAGAGCCGTGGCTACACAGGAGTCTACAGCGTGGGGCTGTGCGCAGCGCGAGCAAACTCTCGTGCTCTCGCACACAGCGCTCACGTGTCCCAGCCTCAGGCAGTTGCGGCATCGGAGTGGTCTTTGGATAAATGGACGCACGGGGTGTCTAAAGTGGCCCACCTTGACGTGTGAGGGAAGAGATTCGCCCTTGAAAACCACCTTCACACAGCCGGATATGCCGAGTTGAGACACAGGAGTGATGGCGCAGTCATCAACGGCTGGCTTCATTAAAATCGGCAAGTGGGCGCTGGAGATGGAGACGTCCACATCGTTGAAGACACCAGTACTGGTATCACTGTCCAGAGTAATGTACGAGCGGACCTTCATGCCGCCAAGTTCCCTAAGTTTGCTCAAAGTGATCCGTGCCGTCTCATGTACGACGTCAATAGCCAAGACATTTTTTCGTGTGTTGACTCTGACATCCGTGACTTGATTTGGCGCCACCGATTCGAGAAACACCGAGACAGACTGTCTGTTAAGTCGCCTCAGGTTGTCGGTAGCGAGTTCTGGTATAAACAGAATTGTACTGACTGCGCTATTCCGAGTTGGTCCTGCAGTCGACGTGCTTGATGACAGGTAAGCCCTGGTGTTTCTTCGTTTCGCCTTGCGGCTCCCCACAAGCTGAAAGTCGTCATCAGAAAATTCCTGACTGCTGAGCGAGTAGACACTCGTATCGTCGTTGTCGGTGTCGCTCTGGAGGCCCGTCCGCTTCTTAGACGCAGCCGCCGCTGAAGTCGTCATCCCCAGCAGAGGCGCGGGGACGTAAACTTGCATCCGTGCAATAATTAATGACGGCTACCCGGAGATTTACAGAGAAATCAGGCGAAAACAGCAGAGCTAGAGAAGTAGCGTTCTTCAGGAAGCGCAGCAAGAGGAAGTGCACCTGGAAAAGCCCTAATGGAGAAACAAGGAATGAAATAGATTTCATACTCTCTGCCGATTCAAGCATAGTGCAGGATGTAGAAGTGTTAGGTAAGTGCAGTGACCATAGGTTAGTGAGGTCTAGGATTTCTCTCAATTTGAAGAGAGAAAGAGTGAAATTAGTCAAGAGGAAACAGGCCAACCTAGAGGCAGTAAGGGTAAAAGCAGACCAATTCAGGCTGGTGCTCGCAAACAAATATGCAGCTTTAGAAAAGGAAGATAAAGACAACATAGAGGTAATGAATGAAACCGTAACTAGGTTGATCTCAGAAGCAGAAATTGAAGTGGGAGGTAAGGCACCAAGGCAGCCAGTAGGTAAGCTCTCCCAAGAAACAAACGACCTAATAAAGAAACGACAAAACATGAAAATTTCCTACTCAAGAGATCAGATAGAATTCGCTGAACTGTCAAAACTGATCAACAAGAAGAAAGTAAGGAATATTCGAAATTATAACGTGGTAAAGATTGAGGAAGCCGTAAAATATGGACACAGCATCAAATCAGTAAGAAGAAAGCTTGGCTTTGGACAAGGCAAGATGTATGCACTGAAAGATAAGCATGGTAATATCATCAGCAATTTCGATGACATAGTAAAAACAGCGGAAGGATTCTATACTGACCTGTACAGTGTCCAAAACAGCCAAGCTACTTTCATTCGAAATAGTGATGAACCGGATACAGAGGCTCCTTCTATAACTAGCGATGAAGTTACAAGGGCCTTGCAAGACATGACCCTGGGAAAAGCTACTGGAGAAGATAGAATAACAGTCGATTTAATAAAATTGGAGGAGATTTCATGCTTGAAAAACTTGCGGCCCTTTATACGCCATGCCTTGTGACTTCAAGTTTACGAGAGAACTGGAAGAATGCAAACATTATACTAATCCATAAGAAGAGAGACAGAGAACTGAAAAATTATAGGCCCAATAGCTTGCTTTTAGTATTGTATAAAATATTCACCAAGATAACTTCCAATAGAATCAGGGAAACACTTGACTTCAGCCAACCAAGTGAACAGGGTGGCTTCAGGAAAGGATATTCTACGATGGATCATATCCATGTCATCAATCAGGTTATCGAGAAATCTGCGGAGTACAATCAACATCTCTATATGGCTTTCATAGATTATGAAAAGGCATTTGATTCAGTAGAGATACCAGCAGTCATAGAGACATTGCGTAATCAAGGAGTACAGGAGGCATGCGTGAATATCTTAGCAAACATCTACAAGGACTGCACAGCTACCTCGGTTCTCCACAAGAAAAGTAGAAAGTTACCTATCAAGATCGAAAGGGCTCAGGCAAGGAGACACAATCTCTTCAATGCTATTCACTGCATGCTTAGAAGAAGTATTCAAGCTCTTAGACTGGGAAGGCTTAGGAGTGAGGATCAACGGCGAATATCTCAGCAACCTTCGGTTTGCAGATGACATTCTCCTATTCAGCAACAATGGAGGCGAATTACAGCAAACGATTGAGGACCTTAATCGAGAAAGTGTAAGAATTGGGTTGAAGATGAATATGCAGAAGACAAAGATTATGTTCAATAGCCTGGCAAGGGAACAAGAATTCAGGATCGCCAGTCAGCCTCTAGAGTCTGTAAAGGAGTACGTTTATCTAGGTCAATTACTCACAGGGGACCCTGGTCACGAGAAAGAAATTTACAGAAGAATAAAATTGGGTTGGAGTGCATACGGCAGGTATTGCCAAATCCTGACTGGGAGCTTACCACTGTCGTTGAAAAGTGTACAATCATTGTATTTTACCGGTGCTAACATAAGGGGCAGAAACTTGGAGGTTAACAAAGAAGCTCTAGAACAAGTTAAGGACCGCACAAAAAGCGATGGAACGAAAAGTCTTAGGACTAACGTTAAGAGACAGGAAGAGAGCGGTGTGGATCAGAGAACAAACGGGGACAGCCGATATTCTAGTTGACATTAAGCGGAAGAAATGGAGCTGGGCAGGCCATGTAATGCGTAGGATGGATAACCGGTGGACCATTAGGGTTACAGAATGAATAGCAAGAGAAGGGAAGCGCAGTCGAGGTCGGCAAAAAACCAGATGGGATGATGAAGTTAGGAAATTTGCAGGCGCAAGTTGGAATACGCTAGCGCAAGACAGGGGTAATTGGAGATCGCAGGGAGAGGCCTTCGTCCTGCAGTGGACATAAAATATAGGCTGATGATGATGACGATGATGATGATGATGATGATGATACAGAGAGGTGCTCGGGAAGAGGCCCCTAATGGGTCTCGCCCCTCATAATTCGCCCCTCACAATTCTGGACGCTAATCGATCTTGTGCAACATCGAAAAGTCTGGTTTGCACGATGCTCTGCCCAGTCAGCCGTGTACATCGAGCCGACATCCGACCCAACTTATTCATCATGGTTGTCAGCCTGCACATGTCGGGTCGACTTGAAGCAGTCACGGATCGCCTCCAAAACGGATATCTGTCGTGGGACGAATCCAGAACAATGCCAAATGAGCTTCAAACTTGGCTCGTACGCCAAGAACATTTCGGGTGCTAGTAAACGCCGAAGCTCCCGTCTCCCGTGGTTCCACCGACAAACACAAAAATTGTGTCTGTACGAAAATCTGTCCGTGTGCACTGTGCTCAGGGCAGAACACCCCCCTTCTCGGACACACGCAGTATTTCTGTATGTTGGATTGGGCTAATTGGTAATTTTTCATTGTATTGAGGACAAGCTTATAATCAACGAAGACATATGGACGAGTATCATGGAAACAGGCTCAGGCACACCACCAGAAAGCAACATTCGACGCAACGCTCGACAAGAGTGCAGTCGTGCCGGCACGCAATATTGCGTACAAGCCTCCGCTCAATCCGCATGCAGGGTCATCCACAGTACGCCTTCCGCACGCGTGCGGACGCGCGGAAAACTGCACATGTCGCTGACAGGTGCACAAGTTTCGGTTTATACTGGGTTCGCACGAGGCAATGTAAGGCGAAATTTGTGCAATTGTACGCGACATGTGAAGTTTTGCGCACGTGCGCACGCTTGCAGAAGGCGTACTGTGGAAGACCGTGCAGATTAAGCGTCGGATGACCGAGTGCGCGTGCACTGGCTAGCTGCCACCGACATTGTCTCTTCTTTGGGTGAGAGCTTTGCCGAGTGTATATGAAATGCTATGTATCTGTACATAAAATTTGAGGCCTTCGTTATCGAGCTGTTAATTACAACTAATAACCATGTAAGTAAGCCATCACTGTTGTTGCACATCACCTGTATTCTCTGCCCGGGTCCTCTTTGATGATCGACATGGTCGAACTAGATCTACGGCTGTGCTGGCACTATACCCTTGGGACCTATACACAACAAGGTATACTCTGGTTGCCTCTTTAAACGACCGCTGATAACTCAATCTGTCTACCCGCCGCCATTCCTGCAACCTGCACGAGGAGGCATTGGTTGCTGCACAGACTGTCGATGTACAGAGGAGCGACTGTTTCAAATTTGTATCATATCGTGTAGTTGAGACGTCGTTCCAGCAAAAAAAAAAAAAAAAAGAAAAAAAAAATCAACGACATTTAAACACTGATGAGGTCTGAATGGGAAAGCAAACGCCGCTGAGTGGTTCTTCGAGCTTTGTGCTGCGAGTAATGTACTATATAGGGGTACATGCTGTCCGAGCCGGCAAGCAGCAGTAGCCGGCGGTGCCAACGCCGCATGCCACCGACGTCATGCGCAACGAGAGACCGAGGAAGCAGCAGCGGCCACTAAGGCCGACAGGCGCGCGCAGCAGCTAAGCCCGCAGTGCAGGTGAGAGAGAAAGATACGGACCGCGCACCGGCTTCCGAGAGCGAGACAGCGGCACCCGCACGCGCACATCATGCGACTGACTCGCCGACGACAACCGGTCTCGCCCCGCGGCGTCGGGTCGCGCTATCTGCTCCGTCGAGGCGCATTGGTGACGTGGCGTCGCGGCGATGCCCTCTCTCCCATGCAACACCTGGCGCGCTATTGCTGGAGCAGGTGTTCCGATTCCCCCGCTCT
Organism: Dermacentor silvarum; assembly: GCF_013339745.2. Classification (NCBI taxonomy): domain Eukaryota; kingdom Metazoa; phylum Arthropoda; class Arachnida; order Ixodida; family Ixodidae; genus Dermacentor; species Dermacentor silvarum. The sequence goes on along the minus strand of NC_051154.1, from coordinate 56,330,906 downwards.
GCTCCGTCGAGGCGCGCTCGTGACGTGGCGTCGAAGCCAATAGGAATTTAGCTGCCGTTTTGCAGCTACAGACGCCGGCTTTTCCGGTCAATTTGGCCATAGGACGTTTTCGCCGCCGGCCGTTACGTTTCAGCTCAAAGCGCCTCTGACAAGACCATGTGGCTATCAGTTCACGATGCTGTTTTGCGGCGTTATAACGGCACTTCATCCGATAATTTATGTGCTCACATGGTGTGATTGGAGATCGCAGCGAGAGGCCTTCATCCTGCAGCAGACATAAATATAGGCTGCTGCTGCTGCTGCTGCTGCTGCTGCTGCTGCTGCTGCTGCTGCTGCTGCTGCTGCTGCTGCTGCTGCTGCTGCTGCTGCTGCTGCTGATGATGATGATGATGATGTGAAAACCCATGGATGGCTGATCGTGCCGCGGAGGGTTAGACCGACCAGCCACATAGATTGTGCACGTATGTAAACCCATTCTGCACAAACACCAACTCGAATTCTTTGGCAGTAGAAGAGAAAGTATTCGTTCCGGAAGCCGTCGAAGGATGCCTCGAAGTAATGGTGAAGCCAAATAAGGAAAAGTTAAACAGGTGAAAACTTAACAGGTCAGCACTGCTACTACAGCAGGGCTTGCTACTTCTGATTGGCATGATCATAGTGAAATGAAAAAAAAAGGAGGTAGAAGGGCAATGAAGTACACATCTGTACGGGACCGAGTCAGAAAAAAAAAAAAGAAAAACAGCAGGGTTTTAGTATAGCTTTAGTGGCTCCGGATACGTCACCCGTGCTTGTGCGCAAGGTGCGACTCCTACTTCGCATTAGTTGTTCTCGCCTGCCGACCACGCATGGCCCTCCCGACTTTACCAGACGGACGCTCCCCTTTTAGATGCTTTTGTCCATGACGTAGCCGTCACGCCTAACTCTTCGCGGCGCGACCAGCCATCTATCACGACATATGTTCACAGAAATTGTCGGATGAAGTGCTATAATAACGCGGCAAAGTATAATAATGCACAGACAGCCGCACGGTCCCATTGGATGCACTTTGCGCTCCGCTTCGCTGGCGACCGCTGGTGGTTCCGCCAATGCACGTTTAAAGCACTCTCGAAGCCTGAATAATCAATGTCGACGAGTAAGGTGTCGATAAGCGATATGTGTCGGTGCGAGTGAAGAAAGCAGCAAAAAAGATAAGCCGGACGGACTCCATGAGTCCATCTGAAGGGTATAAAGAAACCATCGCGTCTATAGCAACAACCACGAAGAGTGCTGCTCTCTTTCCTGCAGATATTGATTCGCACATTGGGTGATGTAAAGCTTTCTCCACGCATGGATATATGAACTTGTTTCGCAGGATTTTAGGTGATTATTGAAGGTCGGGACAAATTTTGCCGGCGACTATGACAATGATTCGCAGCCGATCGAGTATTTACTTCTAAAATACGTATAATATTGAAGAGTGTAGCGTCCTTCCTATTCGCTGCATCGTTCTGAGTTTGCCGCAGTGAAGCGTCGACACAGCCAGTGAACAGCGAACCAATGTTTTTAGTGAGCGTCGGTATTTATAGCACACTCGGTCCGTAAGAGGGGGAGTGCGCTATCGTACATCCGACAGCGGCATGATGACGGCTTGCGCCCACTGCTGGTGCGCATGCGTGCGATGCGCTTGTCCTGCCTCTCTGGCGCTGACTTTCTCGCATGAGAAAACACTGAACTGTGCGCGGACTTGAGCTGGCGCGGCCACTTTTTCATAAAGGAGTGCGCACGCATGCCATGACCCGCCTTTGGGAATCGTCAAAGCATGGGTACATCGGTCTGACCAGCGGAAAAACACGTAAATTATTTGTATTTTACCGCGTAATTTATCCGACGTGAAGCTTTGTCCTATACTGAGCTTGAATCCGAAAGAAAAAGAAAGACAGAAAGAAAGACGGGCATTAGAAACCAAAAGAAAAGGGAAGCCATATATGGCATTAGAAATAACAATCGCACTTACACGAATGCAAGTAGATAACACGACCGCAAATACAACTAAAAACGGACTTTTGTGGACACAGGGAAAGAAAGCAATAATGCCTCGATTGTGGCACGAATGCAAGATGTGCATACCGATCGCAGCCGTAGGCTTTAAATAGAACGTCGGGACAAGCCACCCGCTGCAGCAATGCGTTCCCGCGTGGGCGCACAACACGGTATAACGGATCGAGCCGAGGACCCGACCGCCGAGGACCCGACTACATTTGCGCCATTGAAAGTGCATTAGCGCGGATGATTCAGCGTGAACTCGCATCGCGGTATATTTAGATTAATCTTTCGAATACAACGTTGCGTTCTCGAGCAGGTGATCTTATAAGGAGTCCTCAAACTGTTGCTTTTCTCTTCGACCTGTTTGTTGCAGTTGGCGCGCCAACGTAACGACGTTGGTCCGGCGATTTAGCACACTGCTTGAGAGCGAAAGTTTTCGAGCCGGAAAGGCCGACAAATCCATTATGCCAGGTGGAACGTTCTGTGAATGCATGTAACGTCTTCTTTCCCTTGCTTTTCTAGAAATGTTTACTGCACGAGAGCGTCGCGTGCTGAAACGTAACGCTACATTTTTTTTTCTTGCGCGTTTTTAACGCAAGCTTTCCGTCTACGCAATGATGTTAAGGTATATACCTAAAGAATGAAATATAGGCGTCCCAGCAGCAACATTTTTTTTTTTTCATCTGTTATCGGCGCCCCCTGCCGACGCGGGGAGGCGTATGGTTCTTGCAACCAGTGTGTGTACGGTTTTCTGAAAAGATAGAACTACGAAAATGCGTTTGCTTGAGGAATATACTTGATTCTTTATAGCTTAGTTCTGTGCACCAAACCGTAACCTATAGTAACTCCATATAGTCGAGAAGATATGCTGTCGTGGAAGCTGCGAATAGCATGCTTTGATATAAATGTGTCCGTTCTGTGAGGACAGTGCAGCCAGCCCAGTAGCACTGCTAGTGCGTCTTTACTCAGAGTATTATGTTGGACTTTGCAGTGACACATTCAAAGAAAAAAGAAATGCAAGAAGAAAAAATTGGAGGACGCTTAAGCTTCGCTTTTATGAGTGGAATGAGGATAGCGTTATCGGGACCCGTTCGCACCGAATTTTTCTTTGAGTAGGTTTCACTGCAGCACAGAACGTGGAAAGCCAGCTTACAAAGACCAAGCTTACACCGATTCCCTTAAGGTTGGCTTCACTTTTAAACAGAAATGCATTGCTGGGAAGCCATTTTTCCAGGCGCAATATAAGTCGTTTTATATTAAAATGTAAGGGCCTAAGGATCTTTTTTTATTATTATATTAATTGTTTGCTATTGCCCCAACGAGCGCGCGTGTCCAAAACGCATTAGGCAGGCGAAGTCCAAATTTGACCTGCCGAAAATGCGAGCGCCATCTGGATAAGATTTTCGCAAGTAGCCTACCCGAGCGCGCCGATGTTGGTATCGTAGAAATGCTGGCAAAAGGGGTTTGTGTTTGAGTTTCCTTGTAACATAATTATGTTTTCTCGTACATTCAAATAAAAATAGCCGCCGTGGTTGCTCAGTGACTATAGTGTTGGGCTGCTGAGCACGCGGTTGCGGGATCGAATCCCGGCCACGGCGGCCGCATTTAGATGGGGGCGAAATGTGAAGACACCCGTGTACTTAGATTTAGGTGCACGTTAAAGAACCGCAGGTGGTCCAAATTTCCGGAGTCCGCCACTACGGCGTGCCTCATAATCAGATCGTGTACGTAAAACCCCAAATTTAATTTTGATTAACATTCAAGTAACAGTCCGACACCATGTCTGTAGGGTGTGGTTAAGTCGTACTTTACCATTTTTCTGACGGATTTCACTGTGAGAAATAAAATTTTTGTTCACTAACACCTTGCACCACGCGGAGGGCCTGCGCGGTCGGGGTGGTTCGGAATGATTTTCTCCTGCACTAAAACCTTACGCCACGGGAGGGCCTGTGCGGTCGGGGTGGTTCGGGATGATTTTCTCCACCACGGACGCCGACATCCACGCCGACACCGAAACCGACGCCGACGCCGGATTTTCTGCGACACGGGGCCCTTAACGCTATCGCGTTAAAACTGATCTGCGGAGGAAGTCAGGTGAAATAGAGATGCCTGCTACTTTAACTTCATTAAAGAACACTATAATTTTCGTATACCAGCGAAAAACTTACAGTAAAGGAATGTGTGATTATGCAAGTCTGAAGCCACATGATGGCTAGGTGGGTAAGCAGAATGCAAGCCGAACACGCTCAAAAACACTCGGAAAGTGCCAAAAAAGATTGTTTGGCTGAGTGGGGGTAAACCCTGTTTTCTGACATGCAATTTGGACAGTGGTTCTGACACGTAGCATCGGAAGAGTCCATACTTTTTTCACTGCAGTCAGCGCGTTTCACTTCAAGAAAATCCCAATACACTAATCGCTCACAGCGAAATTTGACTGTGTGCACTTCCACGTGATCCACCGAACGTGCGCCTGTGTATCTATTATGGTTTTTATAGATGAAATAGAAACAGGTGTTTCAACACCCAGTACTTACCCAGAACTGGTATGCGTTGGGCTTTACTCTCCTGCAACGTCGTTTACTGAAGTGCCATTTCACTTACGAGGCACAACTATATTGCGTGAGAAACCTTATAGTCAATCACAAGAGGAAAAGATGTGGTTGAAGGAACATTCAGCAGATGCTAGCAGCGGGAATTATAAGGCCATCAACTTCGGCATATGCGCTTCTCCCATTGCAATAGTGCCAAAGTAAGATGGACCATTCAGGCTTTGTACTGATTATCATATGATTAATAAGCAAACAGACCTGTTTCCGTTTCCTATGCCTCGCATTGATGACATTATTAATGAAACCGGGGGATGTCACTGGTTTTCAAGAATTGACCTTTGTAAAGGGCATTGGAAGATATCACTCCAGGAAGACTACAAAAAATACACAGCTTTTGTGACCCCATTTGGTATACCGGGTGTTCAAAATTAAGCTTTATGGAATTTTTAAAAATCGCCTGTGGCAGGTAGCATAATTCTTATTGTTGAGCTGGGTTATTCGTAGGGGCGGACATTACTAGCACGAGAAATCAAAAAACATATTCAACTAATTAACAAATATTGATTAATGAACTTCTTGGTTAATTACTTTACGACACATATTGCAGTTTGCGAGTTGGAGCAGGTGAGTTTTAAATCCACTTGAAATGAATTTCCAGGATGGCCGGTTGGTTGGTTGGTTGGTTGACTTGCCTATGTGAATAGCGTATGTCCTGTCAGTCCAAAAATTATTTGTCCTCATGTTGTCATGCTACCACAAGCAATTATGAATCCACTCCAACTCGCCCTATTTTCTGTCCTTTTGACGAATCTCAGTTGGTAAAAATGAATCTGGACCCCGCACAACGCCGTTTTCCATATATAACTGAAGCGTTGCTTTGGGGCGTTAAAGTCAATTTTTAATATAGTGTGAGCCATAGGCGTGCGATTGCTCTTTGCAAGAAGGTTGCAAGAAGTGCAAGAAGAGCAAGCAAACGTTCTAATCGTTAATTTCCTTGTTTTTATACACCGAATATAACCACCTGATTCATGGCCAATCCCCCACTGTGGATATGCGCCACAACCACTCAGGTCAACAACAACAACAACAACAACAACAACAACAACAACAACAACAACAACAACAACAACAACAACAACAACAACAACAACAACAACAACAACACAACAACAACAACAACAACAACAACAACAACAACAACAACACAACAACAACAACAAAACAACAACGTCCAGGAGAGCCCGGCTCCCAGATGACGGCGACCAGGAAAATGCCAGTGATCGTCGGAGAAGGCGCGGGCTGAAAGACGTGTCTTCTGATCGTCTTCAGCAAGGATCCGTTTCCAGGGACAGCCGTCGCCGTCTACTACATCGCCGCCATCGAAGTCAACATCAGCCAGCCAAGTGGAGCTGGCATTGTGGGATACGGAGAGGCTGGAAGATGACTGCCGATTGCGGCCGCTGTCGTACCCAGACATGGAAGTCATCCTCAAGTGCGTCAGCATCGACTCGCCCGACTCCTTGAAGAACAACCCGGGGTCGGGGAGGATGGAAGTGCCCCAGTTCTCTCTCAGCGTGCCTATATCATCCTTGCGGGGAACAAAAAGGACCTACGCAACGACCCGGACACGCTTCCGGAGAGGGCCAAGATGAAGCAGAAGCCCGTGGAGCCTGAGGAAGGGTGCACAAGGGCGGATCAGACCATACCCTTTATGACTATACTTGGAGTGTTCCGCCAAGACCAAGCACGGTGTGCGCTATGTGTTCTAGACCACCACGATGGCCGCCCTAGAGATCAAGATGTCAAAGAATCCGAAATGCATTCTGCTCTTTAGAAGGGACATCTTCTCTTCTCCCTGTGAGAAGCCACATAGGAGCTACAGGAGCTTCACTCGATAAAGTGTCCTCGTCACTTTGCTGTGCAAGCCCATCCGCTACGTGCCCTCGGGCCGTTAAGGTGCTATTAGTGAAATCCATAAATAAATGAAATAAGTTCGAAAGAGAGTGAGCGTGCTCTCTTGGTGTCCTAGACTTGCTTGTGCGACGCTAGTATTCCAAGATGGCAGGTACAGCGGTTGTCCCGGGAAGATGGTAGTTTAGGTTTGGTGGCCGTTCCAAGACAAAATTTTAATTTGCAACTTCATTTTAAAGAATCCGTGTGCTTCTCCTCGCTAGGTTTGGAGTACCTTCAGGTGAATAGCCGTCATCCATATCACGAATACACAGACAAAACACTCGCGTCAATAGCAAGGGCCATGTCTAAGTTCTTAGCACGTTCTTTGATAGACTTTCGTAGTGTGGAATTGAATCAGACGGATCAAGAAAGGACGTTTAATTGGGCAGAAGACTATAATGGAGTATTTTCCCTGGAATGCTGTGAAACTAAAATTGCGCTAAAAATGCAGTGCTGCAATGCGAGCTGGCTCGTATAACATCTTGGAGTACTATTTTGGCGCACTATGGCGTTGACGTATTTTTTGGCACAGGTGCATTACTGCTTTTATCGCTTAGTATTGATAATAGTGATTGTGCCAGTCCTGTTGTACATATTCGTTGCGCTATAAATAATAATAAATAAATAAATAAATAAATAAATAAATAAATAAATAAATAAATAAATAAATAAATAAATAAATAGGTAAATATAATGATCTGTTGCGAAAAAAGTGTACGAGCTGTCAGCCCGCAACTTCTTTGTCTTCGCCTTATCGTGCGACAGAAATCAACTGTGAATCCACTCCAACTTGGCAATCGTTCTGACGTCTTTAAAGAATTCCAGTTGACCCAAATGAATCTGTAGCTCGCAGTGCAGTGCCGTTAATAGACGAGCAGTTCCATTGTGACGTTAAACTTAATTGTTCAGTGGGAACCATATTTCGGATTTCCTTTAGATGAAGGTTTGAAGAAGGTTTAAGAAGAAGTAGAAGCAGAAGCACAAAGCCCCAGGAAGAGGTGCCTTCTGATCTTCTCCTGCAAGGACACGTTCCTAGGGGCCTACGTGGCTACGGTCTCCTAGAACTACGTCGTCACCATCAATGTCGTCGGAAAACAGTTAGAGCTGGCATTTCGGGACACCGCGGAGTAGGAGGATCAACGGCCGGTGGCGTCAACTCTTGTACCCCCGATCATTGACGAAATCCTCGTTTGCTTCAGTATCGACTCACCCGGCTCCCTGGAGAACAACCTGGAGTCGGGGAGGCCGGAGTTGCGCCACTTCTACTCCAGCATGCCTGCCATTCTTGCGGGGACCGAAGGCCTCGCAAACGCTGTCAGAACTCACCAAGGCGAAGAACAGGCGACAGGAAGACTACGACGGTTGCGGCCGTTGTCGTTCCCGTTCTCGGACGTCATCCTCATGTGCTGCAGCATCGACTCGATAGCCCGACTCCCTGGAGTAGAATCCTGAGTCGGGAAGGCCGGAGGTGCGTCAGTTCTGAACAAGCGTGCCTGTCATTCTTAAGGAGACCGAAGGCCTCGCACATGCTGCCAGAACTCACCAAGGCGAAGAACGGGCGACAGGAAGACTACCGCGGTCGCGGCCGTTGTTGCTCCCGTTCTCGGACGTCATCCTGACGTGCTGCAGCATCGACTCGCCCGACTCCGTGGAGAACAATCCTTAGTCGGGGAGGCCGGAGGTGCGTCAGTTCTGCTCAAGCGTGCATGCCATTCTTACGGGGACCGAAGGCCTCGCACACGCTGTCAGAACTCACCAAGGCGAAGAACAGGCGACAGGAAGACTACGACGGTTGCGGCCGTTGTCGTTCCGGTTCTCGGACGTCATCCTCTCGTGCTGCAGCATCGACTCGCCCGACTCCCTGGAGAACAATCCTGAGTCGGGGAGGCCGGAGATGCGTCACTTATGAGCAAGCGTGCCTGTCATCCATGCGGGCAAGAAAAAGGAGCTACGCAACGATCCGGAACCGCTTCCGGAGTGGGCCAAGACGAAGCACAAGCTCGTGGAGCCGGAGGAAGTGGCGCACCATGGAGGATGAGACCAATGCCTATATAGCTATACCTGGAGTGCTCCGCCAAGACCAAGGACGGTGTACGCGATGTATTCTAGGCCGCCACAATGGCCGCACAATAGATCAAGATTTGAAGGAATCCGAAATGCATTCTGCTCTTAGAAGGAAAATCTTCTCGCTGGGAGAAGCCACGTAGGAGCTACAGGAGCTTCTCTCGATGCAGTGTCTTCGTCACTTTGCTATGCAAGCCCATTCATTACGTGCCCTCGGGCCGTTAAGGTGCTATAAGTGAAATCCATAAATAAATGAAATCCGTTCGAAAGAGAGTGTGCGTGCTCTCTTGGTGTACTAGTCTCGCTTGTGCGACACCAGTATTTCAAGATGGCAGGTACAGCGGTTGTCCCGGGAAAGCGGTAGCTTAGTTTAGTGGCCGTTCCAAGACAAATTTTTAATTTGTAGCTTCCTTTTAAAGAAGCCGTGTGCTGCTTCTTGGTAGGTTTGGAGTACCTTCAGGTGAATTGCAGTCATCCATTTCACAAATGCACACAGACATAACACTCGCGTCAATCCCAAAGGCCATGTCTAAGTTCTTAGCACGTTCTTTGATAGACTTTCGTAGTGTGGAACTGAATCAGACGGATCAAGAAAGGACGTTTAATTGGACAGACGACTAGAATAGAGTATTTTCCCGCGAATGCGAAAAATTAAAATTGCGCTACAAATGCATCCCCCAGCGTGTTAACTAGTGCCGCAATGCGAGCTTGCTCGTACAGCACCTTGGAGTACTATTTTAGCGCACTATGGCATTGACGCATTTTTGGCACAAGTGAATTACCGCTTTGATCGCTGTCACTTAGTATTGATAATATTGATTGTGCCAGTCCTGTTGTACTTATTCGTCGCGCTATAAATAAATAAATAAATAAATAAATAAATAAATAAATAAATAAATAAATAAATAAATAAATAAATAAATAAATAAATAAATAAATAAATAAATAAATAAATAAATAAATAAATAAATAATAAATAAATAAATAAATAAATAAATAAATAAATAAATAAATAAATAAATAAATAAATAAATAAATAAATAGAATGATCTGTTGCGAAAAGAGTACGAGCTGTAAGCCCGCAACTTCATTGTCTTCGCCTTATCGTGCGACAGAAATCGACTGTGAATCCACTCCAACTCGGTTCTCGTTGTGATGTCCTTAAAGAATTCCAGTTGGTTCAAATGAATCTGTAACTCGCAGTGCAGCGCCGTTAATAGACGAGCAGTTTCATTGGGACGTTAACCTTAATTGTTCACTGTGAACCATATTTAGGATTTCCTTTTGATAAAGGTTTTAAGAAGGTTTAAGAAGAAGTAGAAGAAGAAGCACGAAGCCCGATGAAGACGTGCCTTCTGATCTTCAGCAAGGACACGTTCCTAGGGGCCTATGTGACTACGGTCTTCGAAAACTACGTCGCCGGAACCGAGGTCGCCGTCAAACAGTTGGAGCTGGCATTTGGGGTCACCGCGGAGCAGGAGGATCAACTGCCGGTGGCGGCAACTGTTGTGCCCCTGGTCATTGAAGAAATCCTCGTTTGCTTCAGTATCGACTCACCTGGCTCCCTGGAGAACAACCTGGAGTCGGGCAAGCCGGAGTTGCGCCAATTCTACTCCAGCATGCCTGTCATTACTGCAGGGACTAAAAGCCTCGCACACGCTGTCAGAACTCACCAAGGCCAAAAACGGGTGGCAGGAGGACTACGGACGTTTGCGGCCATTGTCGTTCCCGGACTCGGACGTCATTCTCACGTGCTGCAGCATCGACTCGCCCGACTCCCTGGAGAACACCCCAGAGTTGGGGAGGCCGGAGGTGCGTCAGTTCTGCTCAAGCGTGCGTGTCATTCTTACGGGGACCAAAGGACTCGCACACGCTGTCAGAACTCCCCAAGGCGAAGAACAGGCGACAGGAAGACTACCGCGGTCGCGGCCGTTGTTGTTCCCGTTCTCGGACGTCATCCTGACGTGCTGCAGCATCGACTCGCCCGACTCCCTGGAGAACAATCCTGAGTCGGGGAGGCCGGAGGTGCGTCAGTTCTGCTCAAGCGTGCGTGCCATTCTTACGGGGACCAAAGGCCTCGCACACGCTGTCAGAACTCACCAAGGCGAAGAACAGGCGACAGGAAGACTACCGCGGTCGCGGCCGTTGTTGTTCCCGTTCTCGGACGTCATCCTGACGTGCTGCAGCATCGACTCGCCCGACTCCCTGGAGAACAATCCTGAGTCGGGGAGGCCGGAGGTGCGTCAGTTCTGCTCAAGCGTGCGTGCCATTCTTACGGGGACCGAAGGCCTCGCACACGCTGTCAGAACTCACCAAGGCGAAGAACAGGCGACAGGAAGACTACGACGGTTGCGGCCGTTGTCGTTCCGGTTCTCGGACGCTATCCTCACGTGCTGCAGCATCGACTCGCCCGACTCCCTGGAGAACAATCCTGAGTCGGGGAGGCCCGAGGTGCGTCAGTTCGGCCCCAGCGTGCCTGTCATTCTTGCGGGGACCGAAGGCCTCGCACACGCTGTCAGAACTCACCAAGGCGAAGAACACGTGACAGGAAGACTACGACGGTTGCGGCCGTTGTCGTTCCCATTCTCGGACGTCATCCTCACGTGCTGCAGCATCGACTCGCCCGACTCCCTGGAGAACAATCTTGAGTCGGGGAGGCCGGAGGTGCATCAGTTCTGCCCCAGCGTGCCTGTCATTCTTGCGGGGACCGAAGGCCTCGCAAACGCTGTCAGAACTCACCAAGGCGAAGAACAGGCGACAGGAAGACTACGACGGTTGCGGCCGTTGTCGTTCTCGTTCTCGGACGTCATCCTCACGTGCTGCAGCATCGACTCGCCCGACTCCCTGGAGAACAATCCTGAGTCGGGGAGGCCGAAGGTGCGTCAGTTCTGCCCCAGCGTGCCTGTCATTATTTCCGGGACCGAAGGCCTCGCAAACGCTATCAGAACTCACCAAGGCGAAGAACAGGCGTCAGGAACACTACGACGGTTGCGGCCGTTGTCGTTCCCGTTCTCGGACGTCATCCTCACGTGCTGCAGCATCGACTCGCCCGACTCCCTGGAGAACAATCCTGAGTCGGGGAGGCCGGAGGTGCGTCAGTTCTGCCCCAGCGTGCCTGTCATTCTTACGGGGACTGAAGGCTTCGTACACGCTGTCAGAACTCACCAAGGCGAAGAACAGGCGGCACGAGTACTACGATCGGTTGCGGTTGTTGTCATTACGGTCTTGGACGTCGTCTTCACGTGCTGTAGCATCGACTCACGCGACTCCCTGGATAACAATCTTGAGTCGGGGAGGCCGGAGGTGCGTCAGTTATGAGCAAGCGTGCCTGTTATCCTTGCGGGGTAGAAAAAGGAGCTACGCAACGACCCGGAACCGCTTCCGGAGTGGGCCAAGACGAAGCACAAGCTCGTGGAGCCCGAGGAAGGGGCACACAATGGAGGTTGAGACCAATGCCTATATAACTATGCCTGGAGTGCTCCGCCAAGACCAAGGACGGTGTACGCGATGTATTCTAGGCCGCCACGATGGCCGCACAAGAGTTCAAGATGTGAAGGAATCCGAAATGCATTCTGCTCTTTAGAAGGAACATCTCGCTGGGAGAAGATACGTAGGAGCTACAGGAGCTTCTCTCGATGCAGTGTCTTCGTCACTTTGCTATGCAAGCCCATTCATTACGTGCCCTCGGGCCGTTAAGGTGCTATAAGTTAAGTTCATAAATAAATGAAATACGTTCGAAAGAGAGTCTGCGTGCTCTCTTGGTGTCCTAGTCTCGCTTGTGCGACACTAGTATTTCAAGATGGCAGGTACAGCGGATTCGCCGCTCAGTTTCCGTTGAAGCGATAGACCGCACGTACCTTCGCCGCTGCGGCGTATGCGCTTGCTGCCAGCGTTTAGACAGTCGTTGTCTGCAGTCGTTCAGTGTGATCTAATCATGTTTGTTTGTGCGCGCTCACACCACGCTTGTCTATTCAGTTAGTAATAGTCGGGCTACATTTTCCAACGCACGCTACACATGCAATGCTGCCCGGATCGGAAGTGCAGCGTTACACGTGTGTCCCTTCGCACGCGCTGCCCACTGGGAAGCGCTTCTCATCAACACCACCGTTTCACACGCGCCTTCTCGTGGTCATCGAGTCTCTCTTCATGTCGGTCTACTTACGCCGCAGCACACCTGCTTACTTAATCAGCTCATGTTTACTACAATTCATATTGCTACCAAAGCCGCTCACCTTACTTCGTATGACATTGCTGTGTTGCTATCGCATTCATTGCTTCGCCCTTAGGGCGAAACTGTGATATTATTAAAGAACCCGTGTGCTGCTTCTTGCTAGGTTTGGAGTACCTTCGGGTGAATTGCAGTCATCCATTTCAAAAATGCACACAGACATAACACTCGCGTCAATCCCAAAATCCATGTCTAAGTTCATAGCACGTTCTTTGATAGACTTTCATAGTGTGGAACTGAATCAGACGGATCAAGAAAGGACGTTTAATTGGACAGAAGACTAGAATAGAGTATTTTCCCGGGAACGCGCGAAATTAAAATTGCGCTACAAATGCATCCCCCAGCGTGTTAACTAGTGCTGCAATGCGAGCTTGCTCGTACAGCACCTTGGAGTACTATTTTAGCGCACTATGGCATTGACGCATTTTTGGCACAAGTGAATTACCGCTTTGATCGCTGTCACTTAGTATTGATAATATTGATTGTGCCAGTCCTGTTGTACTTATTCGTTTCGGTATAAATAAATAAATAAATAAATAAATAAATAAATAAATAAATAAATAAATAAATAAATAAATAAATAAATAAATAAATAAATAAATAAATAAATAAATAAATAAATAAATAAATAAATAGGTAAATAGAATGATCTGTTGCGAAAAGAGTACGAGCTGTAAGCCCGCAACTTCTTTGTCTTCGCCTTATCGTGCGACAGAAATCAACTGTGAATCCACTCCAACTCGGTTCTCGTTGTGATGTCCTTAAAGAATTCCAGTTGGTTCAAATGAATCTGTAACTCGCAGTGCAGCGCCGTTAATAGACGAGCAGTTTCATTGGGACGTTAACCTTAATTGTTCACTGTGAACCATATTTAGGATTTCCTTTTGATGAAGGTTTTAAGAAGGTTTAAGAAGAAGTAGAAGAAGAAGCACGAAGCCCGATGAAGACGTGCCTTCTAATCTTCAGCAAGGACACGTTCCTAGGGGCCTATGTGAGTACGGTCTTCGAAAACTACGTCGCCGGAGCCGAGGTCGCCGGCAAACAGTTGGAGCTGGCATTTGGGCTCACCGCGGAGCAGGAGGATCAACGGCCGGTATCGGCAACTGTTGTGCCCCTGGTCATTGAAGAAATCCTCGTTTGCTTCAGTATCGACTCACCCGGCTCCCTGGAGAACAACCTGGAGTCGGGTAAGCCGGAGTTGCGCCAATTCTACTCCAGCATGCCTGTCATTATTGCGGGGAACAAAAGCCTCGCACATGCTCTCAGAACTCAGCCAAGGCCAAAAACGGGTGGCAGGAGGACTACGGACGTTTGCGGCCATCTTCGTTCCCGGACTCGGACGTCATTCTCACGTGCTGCAGCATCGACTCGCCCGACTCCCTGGAGAACACCCCAGAGTTGGGGAGGCCGGAGGTGCGTCAGTTCTGCTCAAGCGTGCGTGTCATTCTTACGGGGACCAAAGGACTCGCACACGCTGTCAGAACTCACCAAGGCGAAGAACAGGCGACAGGAAGACTACCGCGGTCGCGGCCGTTGTTGTTCCCGTTCTCGGACGTCATCCTGACGTGCTGCAGCATCGACTCGCCCGACTCCCTGGAGAACAATCCTGAGTCGGGGAGGCCGGCGGTGCGTCAGTTCTGCTCAAGCGTGCGTGCCATTTTTACGGGGACCAAAGGCCTCGCACACGCTGTCAGAACTCACCAAGGCGAAGAACAGGCGACAGGAAGACTACCGCGGTCGCGGCCGTTGTTGTTCCCGTTCTCGGACGTCATCCTGACGTGCTGCAGCATCGACTCGCCCGACTCCCTGGAGAACAATCCTGAGTCGGGGAGGCCGGAGGTGCGTCAGTTCTGCTCAAGCGTGCGTGCCATTCTTACGGGGACCGAAGGCCTCGCACACGCTGTCAGAACTCACCAAGGCGAAGAACAGGCGACAGGAAGACTACGACGGTTGCGGCCGTTGTCGTTCCGGTTCTCGGACGCTATCCTCACGTGCTGCAGCATCGACTCGCCCGACTCCCTGGAGAACAATCCTGAGTCGGGGAGGCCCGAGGTGCGTCAGTTCGGCCCCAGCGTGCCTGTCATTCTTGCGGGGACCGAAGGCCTCGCACACGCTGTCAGAACTCACCAAGGCGAAGAACAGGCGACAGGAAGACTACGACGGTTGCGGCCGTTGTCGTTCCCATTCTCGGACGTCATCCTCACGTGCTGCAGCATCGACTCGCCCGACTCCCTGGAGAACAATCTTGAGTCGGGGAGGCCGGAGGTGCATCAGTTCTGCCCCAGCGTGCCTGTCATTCTTGCGGGGACCGAAGGCCTCGCAAACGCTGTCAGAACTCACCAAGGCGAAGAACAGGCGACAGGAAGACTACGACGGTTGCGGCCGTTGTCGTTCTCGTTCTCGGACGTCATCCTCACGTGCTGCAGCATCGACTCGCCCGACTCCCTGGAGAACAATCCTGAGTCGGGGAGGCCGGAGGTGCGTCAGTTCTGCTCAAGCGTGCATGCCATTCTTACGGGGACCGAAGGCCTCGAACACGCTGTCAGAACTCACCAAGGCGAAGAACAGGCGACAGGAAGACTACGACGGCTGCGGCCGTTGTCGTTCCGGTTCTCGCACATCATCCTCACGTGCTGCAGCATCGACTCGCCCGACTCCCTGGAGAACAACGCTGAGTCGGGGAGGCCGGAGATGCGTCAGTTATGAGCAAGGATGCCTGTCATTATTGCGGGGAATAAAAAGGACCTACGCAACGACCCGGAACCGCTTCCGGAGTGGGCCAAGACGAAGCACAAGCTCGTGGAGCCCGAGGAAGGGGCGCACCATGGAGGATGAGACCAATTCCTATATAGCTATACCTTGTCGCTCCGCCAAGACCAAGGACGGTGTGCGCGATGTGTTCTAGACCACCACGATGGCCACACTAGAGGTGAAGATGTCAAAGAATCCGAAATGCATTCTGCTCTTTAGAAGGAACATCTCTTCTCGCTGTGAGAAGCCACATAGGAGCTACATGAGTTCTCTCGGTGCAGTGTCTTCATCACTTTGCTGTGCGAGCCCAGCCGCTACGTGCCCTCGGGCCGTTAAGGTGCTATAAGTGAAATCTATTAAAAATATATATACGTTCGTAAGAGAGTATGCGTGCTCTCTTGGTGTCCTATAGTCTTGCTTGTGCGACACTAGTATTCCAAGATGACAGGTACAGCGGTTGTCCCGGGAAGGCGAAAGTTTAGGTTTGGTGGCTGTTCCAAGACAAATTTTTAAGTTGTAACTTCCTTTTAAGGAACCCGTGTGCTTCTCCTTGCTAGGTTTGGAGTACCTTCGGGTGAATTGCAGCCACGCAAGCAGTTGGGAGAAGCGGCCCAAGAATGTGGATTCCCTCGATACCAAACGCCAGAAGAAGAATGAGGGAATGCGTATGCGGCGGTAGTCAGTCGTATGGGCACAGGCTTTCGCCGAACACACTTTAGAATTTACAAAGTGTCCTTCAATTTTTATCATATCTTTTTCAATTAATAAAAAAATCACCAACGATTACGATACTCTCTAATGCGATATTTGAGCGCAGCTCTATATGTGTTTTCATTCCGCGATATATTGGCTGGCGCGGACAACCTATCTCGCGCGGCACGTTGCAAGCGGAGCGAAGCGGGGCGCGACTGCCTTGTTAATCTGGAGATCGCGAGAGCCTGCGCGTGGGTGACGCGTGGGCGCGATTCGCAGCAGCCGCTGCCGACAGACCTTCCAGACGACGCGTGTTACTCTGGTGCTATCTCGTAGCTATCGTCGCCGCACTATGCTTTAAACGTGATAGCGTTAAGAGCCCCGTGCAGCAGAAAATCCAGTGTCGGCTTTGGAGTCCGCGTCGATGGTGAGTGAAAATTCCCGCATATATTTAGGAATATGCATATGCCACCCCTTGCTATATGACATGCGGTACATGCGGGTTATATTGTCACGCCATTTTATCGCCATTTTATCACTAAAGGTGTTCATACCTTGTCTTTAATTCTTGACAAAGTTATTCCTCGGAATTTGATGAATCACAGCCCACAAACAAATGTCATGAAGCAAAACCCCGACAACACATGCCCTTTATGTAGATGTTCTCATCGGAGATTTTAAAAGTGCGAAACAATAACAGAAACCTGAAAATGATGTAATGTTTTTTAGCGTGGCTGTGCATCACCTCCAGGATCGGCCCACGCAAGAGGTCGCGTTTCTACCAGAAAGCTCGTCTTCGTGCATAGCATTCGCCGCCAGCGATTCCCGGTAAACATTCCCGGTAAAGCTGCAGTTGCCGGGAAGGGTGAGAAGCAGTCAGGTATCCTTGAATGCTATCGCGTTCCACACTTTCGCCACATCCTCCTCCCCTTTCTGCCTCATGGTTCCGCTGAACCTTCCTCTCTTCTTTCCTCCTCGCCTATTTCATCCCTCGCTGCGCTCCGCGTTCGAGTTCATCTTTGGCTGTGCTCGTTCGCTCGGTTACACCGCCGACGCTCGCAGCGAGAGAAGGGGGCAAGGGGAAAAAGCTGCATAAACTGTAGCTTGACTAAGCCCCCCCCCCCCCCCCCCCCTTTCATTTATTCCAATCATTCATACTATGCAGCACGGGTTTTGCAGGGTTTTGTCTTGCGAGACGCAGCTTGAGCGTCCTTTCTTCCTGACATTCATGCTAATATTGACCGTAACGTAGAAACAGATTCCACATTGTTAGATTATGCCAGACCGTTTGACAAGATGTCTCATCAACGTCTATATTATAAAAAACGTTTACACACTTCGGGGTGTACCTTGTCCGCATACAATAATCGTCGTCTGTCTTGCTTCCGTTTCCTGTTTTTAAAAAAAACTGCGCTCGCTACTTTCCTGACAAGAATGCTATGTCACGCTGATAACACGTGTGCCGTTCGTGACCTGGAAATACCGGGTGCGCAGCGTTAAAGAAAGGCACGCAAGATAGATGAGGAATATTGTTTGGAAGCAATCCCTATTGCAAAACCCAGTATCCAGTTCCCAGTGCCATGCCTGATTATGGGCCCAGTGTCACGCGCTGGATGCTGGGACGCTGGCAAGGCGCGGCATACTGGGAGGGCGCGAGGTGCTGGTGCGAAATGCAGCTGTAGAGCGAGAAATACGTGGTTCCTGGCTACCTTATATATTTTTTCGAACACAGAAAGAAACAGAGAACGTTGTAATGCAATAAAAAAGAAGAAAAAAAAGTAAAACAACAAATACCACGAGGATTCGAACCTCCGACCTACAGATCACAAGCCCAGTTTCTTACCACTACTCCACGCCGATTCGTAATTACCTATTCATATTTTGCCATGTCAACGCGCACACATAGTTGTTGCTTTGCACAGACGTCTCGCAGAGACATGATAGATGCGCTATCACCTTCAACTAAAACTTACGCCTCTATTGGAACGAAAAAGTTGTTGTCCGTATTGCATAGTATGCCTGGAAGTGCTGCAACACTGATTTGCTTTTGCGATTGGTATAATAACTACGAAAAAAGCCTTAAAGAACCGCCGACCCGGAATGTTGTACGGGCTCTTACTGCCGATTTTGACAGCCGTTTCTTATTCTTCGCGCAAAGGTAATGCAAGATTTTCATAGCTCGACAATGATTTTCAATCGACGCGTATGTTTAGTCACATATCTCCGTAAGAGAAGCGGTCGGTTAATGCGGCTGACAGCCTTCGGCGACAGCACATATAGGTATGTTTATAACACGTCATATCGGCGCTTATCGCTTGTTGGGCTGACACTGTACACACGAAAGAATGGTCTGTTTAAAAACACCGATGGGAAAGGTGAACTACAAAGTGATTTATCCTGGTTAGGCTTGTTGATTCCTCAGCCCAGACGGCCTGATAGAGTGTAGACGAACTCGGCTGGTGCGGTAGGCTTAACCTTCGGTTGAAGCGAACGATCTCGATGTGGGTACCTGGCGAATGCGAAAATGTTTGTATTTGAGCTTCAGAAGCTTTTAACTATTATTTTTAGTACAGCAGGGAAAGTGGAAGCGCACGAATCATCGCAGCTTTGGTGTCGGTGCGATAATATCAATCAGCGGCAGGCTTTCTGAGGTCCGTTTGAACGCACGCGTCTGAACGGCTGCTTGGTTTCGTGTCGACTGTACAACACTGCGACAACTCGCAGTCATCGATTGCGTGCAAACTACTAGAAAACGAAGCGTTATCTGTGTTTGCGTAATTTCGTTCATGAATACAGCTATCCGCACAGTCAAAAGGGAAATGTACAAAGCGAAAGTGATCTGAAGTGTCGCATATGCATGGGCAGCTCACGCACCTTTATTCCAAGCTGCAACACCGCCGACACGAAACAGACATTTATGGTCCCAACTTATAGCGCTATTTAGGACAGGAGATGCCCATAAAATTGTATCAAGCATTTAATATTCAACAGCGCCTATACTCCGGCAGTGCGGCAAAAACTGAACCAGCGCAGTCCCCAGTACGAGCCAGCGAACTCCAGCGCCAACCAGCGCGTGTACAGCGCACACCAGTGCGCCCCAGCGTCATAGCAGTGAAACCAGCGTCTCGTCCAGTGTGACCCCGCACTTCTCCAGCGATCTCTCCAGTTTCGCGGTGACTACCAGTGACTCCCAGCGTGCGCCAGCGTCCCCAGTGCCACCCAGTGTCGAAAAACGCGCAGGTTTCACACTGGAAGGCGCTGGTTTTTGCAATAGGGATATGAGCCCCAAGGGGTGCAAACTTTTTTTTTTTAAGTGCAGTACTAAATCTTTCGCATTTGAATCTACATCATGATATTCTAAAATGGGTGGAAGAATTCTTTCTTAGCTAACCGGTCTCAGTATGTCTCGGACTCTCAGTTAATAACTATGCTTCTCATGATTGTCTACGTAACATGAGGCGTGCCACAGGTTCGTCCTCGGTCGCCTTCTTTTTTTTAATCGACATTCACGAATTGCCCCTGCACTTGTCCTGCCATATCCGCATGTTTGCCGATGACTGTGTGGTTCATCGTGCAGTTAATAACATCACTGACAAAAGAGCGCCTCAACTTGACTTCAATTTGACCGCGTACAAGAATTGTGAGCTTTTTGGCTAATGACGATCAACCCTAATAAATGTAAGCTTGCTTTATTTACGCGTCGCCATCATCCACTGCACTTTTCTTATAAGATTAGCTGTTCAGCGAACAAAATATTTAAATTTCTAAAACGCCACCTTCACGCATCCCTCCAGAACATGCAAAACTGATCAAAAATAAATAACTATGGTAAGGGCGAAACTCGAATACACTCCCTCCATCTGGAACACGCACCAATTAAGATAATCTCGCCAAAGCCTTTGAGGCAATTCAACTGAATGCCAGCCAGGTACAGTCGACTGATTCTTTAACAGTACCGCGCGAGCGCTGACTGGCCGGCCGATGAACGCCTTCTAACGGCGCGAAGCGACGAGATCAGCAACAACTAGAGAGATCAGCAAGTCCTTGCTGATCTCGTGCCGTTAAGGCTAATTCACACTAGGCCAACACGACACCAATTTCGGTCTGCCGACTCTTGGCGACAGCAGTTTTACAGAACGGAAAACGCTCTGGCCAGCGGTTTAAAGGAAGGAGAACGCTGTCGCCAAAAAACTAGTCGACGCTCGAGTGGTACTGCTAAATAATTGGTCGACTGTACGTTCATTCCTCATACTCTTACCTTCTTACGACTTCAACGTATCACTCCTGAGGAAAGAAGCTACCTTACTGCTTCTATCTTGTCGACGTCGCATCGCCATCCTCTCCCTCTTCCACAAATTGTATTCCCCGCTTAATCCCCCACCATACATTGTCCCTCCATCTCGCCGCTGCACAATGCACTCTCATCATCCCCCTTCAGATATAGCACAACCATGCTCGCACGCAAATGTTCAGCGTAGTTTTTCTGCAGAGAACCTAAAGACTAAAATGCCCTTCGTCATCAAGTCGCTGCCATCACCTGCTCATCACAATTTGTTCAAGATGTATTAACTTCTTTATAGATTTGAAAGCTATGGCAACATCTTTTTGTATACGTTGTACACCTGCCCCTTATGTAACACCCATATACGGGGTCTTTAAAGAAATACGGTAAAGCGAAATTCGTTACGACTACCGGCAACCATTAGAACCGTTATCACAATTCTACTCTTTGAGCTCGATTACTCGAACAGACGGACATTATTTGCAAGAGAAATCGAAACGCACAATCAACCGATTAAAAAAATCTTAACTGTAAATTAAAATAATGAATATAGTATATCGAATTGATGCAACTGCATATTTACCTTAGCATGTGCACTATCTCTTAAAGCGACTGCTTTTATTGCTTCTAGCCGTACGTCTTCCTCACAATTCGAATTGATAAAAAAGAATTTGAAGTTCACCGCTTCCACTACTGCTTGAGCGAGTGAGAACGCATTTAATGAAGTACCCTCCTCACAGGGGCGCAAGTGCGAGTGAGCGGGCTTTTGTCACCAACAAAAAGGAAGGCCGCGTGAGTTTTCTTTCTCGCTTTTTTTTTAATCTTTTGTAATATACTAGATTTTGGTCGCAACATTTAGTTATGATTATTTCAACAGACAATGATTTGCTAAATGACTCATTTATTTATCACAGTACTCTCAACGCCAGTTGCAGGAACGACTGAAGAAAGTGTTGTTTGTTGTACCTTTTTTGTTGAGACTAACTTCCATATTACAAACAATAACTAAATGTTTCTTTACACGGCTCTATTTTATCCCTGTACGGGATATATTGAGCGAACCTCCGCGTATCTTGTGATTGTCGTGTGTTTTACTGCATAGACGTGCCACTGACCCCCTATCTGCACCAGCTCATGAGAATACATACTGGGAATGTTTCCGGATCGGTAAGATCTTTACTTCACGGTGTTGAACGAAACCTGTCGGTAATGCTGGTATGGTGTGCAGTCAGTAAGAAAATTTAATAGCTAACATTGCAGTCTCCGTACGGTGGCGAAAAGGCACAGCCTACCTTGTAGACCGACTCTGATGTATGTACCGATCTGGTTGGCATACATGCGGCCGACGAGGATATATACTCAGTTCTATATATAGTGGGGCTTTTTCTGAGGCATGATCGATGCCCTGGTGTCTGCGGCATTCCAAAAGTGCTTTCGGTATATACGGAGCACGTACTGCACCATCTGACTTCCTGGGTGGACAGCAAACGCTGATTGTTTTAAATTTAAACGATAATAGCAGCAGAGATATACATTAATTAACACGCTCGATGACATAAAAATATTAAACTTAGCAAAGAAGAGCGTCTTTAAACAGGATGGACTTGATGACCATGATGACCATTGAGTTGGGTTCGGTATGTTCGCGCCCCAAAGAGCTTCCAAGCTGCTTGCTGTTGTCCGTTTGACGATGGTTAGTCGCTAGGGGCGTGGCGTAAGATGAATTCAGCCTCACAATTGGGCAGCCGAATCATTTATGGTTATCATAGTGTTGTGAGTCGATTCACAGTATCTATTATTTCTCGCGAATGATATCTATTCCCTCTCGCAACTCGCGCGTCAATGCACTATTGAAGAATAGGCATTGGGAGGCATGGCTTTCGGACGAGGGCCGGGAGAGTCAATTGGCTCTTCTGGACCAAGCCCAGCGAGTCGCCAGTGGGGCCCTGGAAAAGGGGCCCCAACCATGCATCAGACCTTTTATTTATTTTCAATAAAGTTTTTACTCACTCACTCACTCACTCACTCACTCACTCACTCACTCACTCACTCACTCACTCACTCACTCACTCACTCACTCACTCACTCACTCACTCACTCACTCACTCACTCACTCACTCACTCACTCACTCACTCAATGCAAAAAGTCGAGTCTTGTGTCAGGTGATTGCAACTACCGTCATAACCATGCAACATAGAATTTTTGTGGGCTCAGTGCGTATTCTCTGGCCAATAGCAGTCAGGATAACCTTTTTTTCTTTTAAAAGATGGTTTTGTTCATACATCCATCACTTGATTTAGCAAAGCAAGCCATCACAGCAGGTAGTAATTGAGGAAAATGCGGCTAATATGTACTGGTAAATCAAAAGGAAGATGCACAGGATGATGATGATGATGATTATGATGGTGGTGGTGGTGATGATAATGATTCCCTGTGCAATGGCAGAAGCTAACGGTAGAAGATAGACCACGAACCGGGCGGTAATATGATAAACTAACAAAAAATATCTAAACGAAAATTTGAAAGAAACCGCTAATAAATCAAATAAAATAGTGTGTAATAAGGTCCTTTCATAAACAAATAGATGTAAAAAGAACTTATAAATAATAATAATAAAACCTGAAGTAAAGCGAATTATCGAGACAAAGAATAACTTAAGTGTTCAATATTACTATATTTGAATAGATCAATATTATTATTGGGAATTTGCCTTTTTGCTTTGCGAATGTAAAAATTAATTGAAGGAGAAATAAAGAAATAATGGAAAATCGAAAATATTAATAGGGTATATGGTTTGTGTCACACCGGTAATTATAAACGGCTCGGCAAACGTTCATTTGGCTGTATCCTAATCCTGATGCTCCAACTGAGAGTAGAACAGTATAGCATAAAGCGGAATTTTCAAACATCGTTTTCGTTGAGAGGAAAACCGCTGGCGCGGTGGAAGAAAGTGATCGAAAGATTCGGGCTCATTGCACATTTCGGAACATAATTAGCCTTTTCTCTTTTTTTGCCTCTTCTTTTTCCAGCTTTGAATTCCTTCCTGATTTCCCTATAGCAGACTGACTGCTAAACAACACATCCTTCTTATTCCTCTATTCTCAATTAAGAAAATGTAAAAAAATGATGTCTTTAATATTTTTATTATTACTTTCACTATAGTATTCTACCCCTCCCCCTCTTATTGTTCTACAGTCTGCTTCTTGGTCAATTTCCCGTTGTGGGTATGTGCCGATATCTGGGATCATCATCCTAAAATGCCTTCCTCATGCTGCCCGATTCTCGACCGAGGATGATTCTCCACAGTGGGTACCTGCTACATTTCTTGAAGTCATCATCAACATCATCATATTTCTTAATCAGTGCTCGTTATCTTTTTTTCTTCGTTTCCGTATTAACTGCCAGCCGAAAGAAGTTAAAAGTTATTTGTTTCGGTCTGACAGCCTCTAACATCTGAATTCTTGATGAGGCCGACTATGATTTGGCGTAATTATTTCAAAATCAAGCGTCAACGCACCAGGTATAGGGCATAAAGAAAGAAGAACACGCGCATTTTTAAAACGCGTGTCTCTCGATTTCTTGCGCACTGTAGAGGTGCAAACATATGTTAACCAGGCAATGTTGCATGTCGAGACGTCGCAGCTTCCTAAGACGCTGATCCTAGACGTCGCTTCAGAGTTGACTTGGTGAGTAGGCCTCTCGCAGATGTCTCGCTTCTACAAACCACAAGCCGTCAAAGTCATCAGTGCTGCACGCTTCTAAATTAGCGCCTGATATAGGTCTGCGGCACGACTTGTAACAACAAATAGGTAACGAAGTAGGCAGCAAATTGGCCACGCTTCTGCGTGCTTCACTGCAAGTAACGTCCGAGCGCATAAACGGGGTCGTGGTGCGTCAGTACATGACATAGATGTCAGTGGCGGCCTCACAGCATTGTCATAGTAATGTACACTGCAGACGTGCGCATTCGCATCAACAGTATGACTTGAGTAAATGTTCCTGAACGCATAACTGGAAAGAAGAAAAACAAATATTATACTTCATTTGCACGCGTAGCTGTTGTAAGATTGCACATTCTTTTCTTCGATAAACATATATCTTGTAGACAACAACACAAGATTGTCGACTGGCGGACCCTTAACGTCTGTAGTCGTCTGCTATGTGCAGCATCTGCACTTAGCATCGAACATGGCCAATACGCGTTGTCTTTCTTCCGCAGGAGCATTATGGAACTTCGCGCGTTAGCTTTTCAAGCAAGCGTCTTGTCTTTTCTCCTGGTCGGCAAAACGCGTAAAGGGCAGCCAAAGAAGAAGTTACAAAATTAATTTAGTTTGAAATGAATTAATGAGACAGTCTAACGGCCCCCGACCGAGTCTAACATCCCCACGACTTCGCTGGCCTGCTTGTGCAGGACAGCGAAGATCACCGCGAGCCATACAACACCAGGCTCAGACATGAAGTAAACATTGTACTAAATATTCTCACGTCATAATATCGGCATATACATACCACCTGCAACAAATTAAAAAAGAAAAAGTCGCCTGTGCCAGGCAAGATTACAATGTGCAGGTAGCTAAATTTAAAAAAAAAAAAACTAAATAAACGTTCTCTTAGAAGAAATCGTAATCCTAGCACAGCTTTCAAGATTTCAACGCCTTAATTCGCGCTACAAAATACATGGACGTTCCAGGTAGCAGTTTCTCAAAAGCGCCCGTCGAGCAGTTTGTGATTATCTTAACTGCAATGCCTGTGCATTCTTTAGCGGATTTTGGGAATAGATATCTCGAAAGGGGCGGTAATCTTCGGATTTAGGCTAAGCAGACATGAATTTAATATATGCTGTTCGGCTTCAATTTCACAATTGGAAAATCTGCTCTAAAGTGAATAATTAAATAGCCAGCTAATATTTTTTTTAATTAGCCACATGGACATTACGATTTATCGTGCCAATAATGTGCGCTTCTTCAAGTAGTCCTCCTGAAAAGGCCGAATCACGTTATACGCTTTTGAAGTTAATAAAAAATTGTACGCACTAAAAAAAAAAAAAAAAAAAAAAACGGACACAGTCAGCTATGTCATATCTATAACACACACAGACCTGCTAATATAAGACCACGTGATACTCAATGGTTTCATTATGGAGGGGTAAAAGCTCAGTTGTTGCAGTACGTTAGGTAGGTGTTACATACGAATTCGGCAAAACTCGTAGAGGGTACCAAAATAAGCGCTTACGCGCTTCGGAAAGCTAGTTTTGTCCTATCAGAAGGTGCCACAATACAGAGAATATCGAATCCATTTCAACGATTTCATTCGCATTTCGTGAAACTCAGTGATGCAGTTTCCACAATATTCACAATGTTCATTCTACTGCGCCGAAGCGAGAGAGGGGTAGGAAAATATTGTTACGGGAAGGAAGAAGCATACGGGTATTTACAGATGGGTTTCAATGGCTGCGTAGAGAAGCGAAACCCAGAATCTTCTTTGTTGTGTCCCAGGGCACCAACCATGTGCTCTTCTTTCCACATTACATACTGTGACATTACCCCCGACCTAGCACGGAAGACCTAGCACGAAGACCTAGCCGTTAGACCTAGCAGGTTTTAGGAACTCTACGTATAGAGAACTATGCGACCGTGTGTATACAGCTGGAATACAGGGAATTGACTATTTCTCACAGAACGCAGTGCGTGTGAGGCCGTCTCGTTGCGCAGCATTGCTAACGGGCCTGGCGAAATCTCAACCTGTTTCAGATCACGAAGCACCATGGCCAAGGAGCATGCCTTCCAGACTCGGGCGCTCAATTACTGTGTCTTCACTACGGCGGTCGTCGTCATATGCGCTGCCGCTAACTACCCCATCTTGCGGTGGATATTCACCATCCACACGAAGTACTGCGTCACGCATGCATGCGAACGGTTCACACGGGACATTCGCACATCGATGAACAGGAAGCAGCCACCATGCCAAGACTTTTACCAGTTCACTTGCGGAAAATGGCAAAACACTCATCCCGGATTCCCCAATCAAACGGAGTACACCTACAACAAGGTCGTGGCGGAGGTAGCGAGAAATTTGAAACGCATCGACATTCCACCCAGCAACCAGACAGCGGCGCAAAAGGCGGCCGCTGCGTTCCGGTCGTGCCTGAACATGGTAAACGGCGAAGCGATAAACAGCGAAGAGCTCGTGAATTTCATCGGGAGTCTTGACATCACGTGGCCATCAGGCGGCACCATGGGGCAGCTCAAAGCGCTCGACGTGCTGGTGAAGTTGTCCTTGTCCCTGGACATGCACTTGCTTTTCACCGTGGATATGTACGTGGACTACAGCGAGACGTACAGCTTGCGAGTATCCGTGCCAAGTCACATGCTGTACGCCAATTCGCACAATTACACGACCGCAGAAAGGAAGAAAGAAGCGCTCAGCCTGTTATTTGGCAACGAAAACTTCGAGGCGATGCTCGCGGTACTGACCAAGTATGAACAGAAAATAAAGCAAACAATGGCCTCAGTGACCGCTGTGCGGCGTTTTACCGACACTCTCACAATCAGAGGAATGGGGAAATACATGCCGAACCAGCCAGGCTCTGAATGGGTGCACGCCCTTAACAGAGAGCTACCAAATACCAAAGCGATCACAGAAAACACGCCTGTACGCGTCGATGATGTCGCCCACCTCGAAGCAATATCTGAACTTGTTTATGAACTGGAAGATCAAATGTTACTGTCGTGGTTCGTCGGCTGGAATGTGTTCGAAGTGCTGGCACTTGATGCTTCCTACCAGATAGGTATTGTCTTGGCGGGCTCGACTGACACATTCAACGAGAAGCACTGCTTCTACGCCGTGCGGGACAACCTTCATTTCGCCCTTACTACCAGGACTCTACTATCTTTCAGCGAGCCGTCCACACGAGCTGCGATTTCGAGTACGGCCAGTGCAATTTGGCGAAGCTACCTTGACTACATTCGTACAAACGGTTGGATGGACATGTCAACAAAAGCACGTGCTCTGGAGAAGGCGAGGCAAATGGTTTTACTTAATGGCTATCCGCGGTTCGTCGATAACGCAGAAAACCTTAACAAATTTTACTCCTACATACCAGACCTAACTGGTGATTTCATGAAAACAATAATAACGCTGAGACAAGCTAAGATGAATTACTTGAAGAGTTACCTTCACTTGTCAGCGCAGAAAACCAACCTACAAAAGTGGAATTATCCTCTGCTGAGTCTTGATTCTCTCAGATTTCACAATGACCTAAACAAAATGGTTGTACCCGTTGCTGCGGCAGCGGAACCTCTTTATCTTAAGTACTTCCCAACATCGTGGAAGTTCGGAGGCTTAGGAACCGCCATTGCAGAACAAATGTTTCATGCCTTTGACGTAACTGGAAAGGACTTCGACGGCTTTGGCGGTCCTCTAGACTGGTGGTCCAACAATACGCGTCTTGCGAACAACAAGAGATCGCTGTGCTACCTTAAAGATTTCGTCCAGTGGTCAGAGGGCGCACCTGGACTGTCTACGGTAGACCAGTACCGCGCCCTGCTTGCCTCCATCGAAGGCATTCGCCAGGCGTTTCGAGCGTATGCCCTGAAGAAAGACACCAACCGAAAGCATTTGCGTACCATAGACTTTCTGGCACCCCCACAGATCTTCTATTTGAGCTACTGCTTTCGATGGTGCTCCAGAGATGAGCCCCGGAATGCTATGAACGCGCACATGTGCAACTTCCCACTAGCCTACAGCAAGCAGTTCACCGACGTCTACGGCTGCCAAAAAGGCGATCGCATGTACTTCCGGCGGAAATGCAATTAACATCTCTGTTGGTATCCATTAGTTCCACAGCAACATGTTCGGTACGTGGGTGCTCCTAGACGAGTGGCCTGATCTCTGTTTCACAGCCTCGTTTACGACTCTTGTGTGTGGCGGTGTAAATAAGTGTTTTACGAGTGCCAGACTAGCCTTATGTATATAGAATATCAACAGCGTTTCGCGCTACTGTTCACAGTTTAAACGTTTGTTGACTCAAGTGACTGCAGTGAGACGAGCATGGACACACGCGTTCGCCGGTGCGGCTCTCACATGCTAGTTTATGGACCGACCATTTTGTGTTGTGTACATTTAGAAAAGGACAAATACGAAGCGCCGGTCTCATGGAGGCATAAAGAATGCAGGGCAGGGAAGATGGCGAGGGCCTGCCTACAATGACACGTGACCGGTTCGTGAAAGTGTAGGCAAGCTCGTATTATAGCGGCACCGAACGGTACTTCGGGCTTACGAGGGCCGCGAAAGTGTACACCCGAAACATCATCATTCCACGTTGCCACTTTATTTCAGGGTTATCTTAACACCATAAACAGTGTACTTTGACATTCACTTTGCTTGCTCCCTCTCTCTTTAGGATGTCGATTTGATTTCGTGTATCATTCGAAGGGCTTAGTACTCAAAGAGAGAGATATTGAGCGCACAAGCTCAAACTTCGCGCAGGTGAACGAATGGTGTCGTTCGCCACTGGAAACATTTACTTCGTTAGTTGTATAGCTTTCGTTAGACCCTGCATGCGTGATGGCCTACAGCCGAAGCCAACAGAGTGTCAATCCGACAGCTTAATTTCAGAGTGTGGAACTTGAACTCGCCTGTGAAGGCTAAGGAGGAGGTTGTTTTTGAACCCATTCACAAGGTCGTACAATCACCTGGCTCTGCCAAACTGTCAACAAATGCGGAAAACTCTACACGAGGTTCTCGCAGCATTTCCAGCAAAGCGTTATTGTTTATCACAGGTATAAAAAGAGGATTGTAGGAATATTAGCTGGCGTCGTACTGCTAGATAAACCACTATAGCGTTCGGACACTTAAACGTATGACAAACTGCTACGCGTAATGGGCAACGTAGAGTACGCCCACGTATATGTATGTATGTATGTATGTATGTATGTATGTATGTATGTATGTATGTATGTATGTATGTATGTATGTATGTATGTATGTATGTATGTATGTATGTATGTATGTATGTATGTATGTATGTATGTATGTATGTATGTATGTATGTATGTATGTATGTATGTATGTATGTATGTATGTATGTATGTATGTATGTATCGTTCCTAGCTACAAGGACACAATACAAAGCTTTGCTGTGGACCTGGTGTCCATCTTGTATCTCATATGATGATGATGATGATGATGATGTGCCTTTGGGATAAAGCACGTACCAATAGGCCAATAATCGGAGGCTTTGAACCCACTGACATTTAAAGGAACCAATATATAATTAATAAATTTCATAATTTGGAAAGCAATTCGAACGAGATGAATATATGATTGCAATTAAAAATGTATCATTATCAGCCTATATTTATGTCCACTGCAGGACGAAAGCATCTCCCTGCGATCTCCAATTACCCCTGTCTTGCGCTAGCTGATTCCAACTTGCGCCTGCAAATTTCCTAACTTCATCACCCCACCTAGTTTTCTGCCGTCCTCGACTGCGCTTCCCTTCTCTTGGTATCCATTCTGTAACTCTAATGATCCACCGGTTATCCATCCTACGCATTACATGGCCTGCCCAGCTCCATTTTTTTCTCTTAATGTCAACTAGAATATCGGTTATGCCTGTTTGCTCTCTGATCCACACCGCTCTTCCTGTCTCTTAACGTTAGGCTTACCATTTTTCGTTCCATCGCTCTTTGTGTGGTCCTTAACTTGTTCTCGAGCTTCTTTGTTAACCTCCAAGTTTCTGCCTCACATATTAGCACCGGTAGAATGCAATGATTGTACACCTTTCTTTTCAACCGACAGTGGTAAGCTCCCATTCATGATTTGGAAATGTCTGCCGTATGCACTCCAACCCAATTTTATTCTTCTGTAAACTTATCATGATCAGGGTCCCCTGTGAGTAACTGACCTAGATAAACGTACTCCTTCACAGACTCTAGAAGCTGACTGGCGATCCTGAATTCTTGTTCTCTTGCCAGGCTATTGAACGTTATCTTTGTCTTCTGCGTGTTAATCTTCAACCCCACTCTTACACTTTCTCGGTTAAGGTCCTCAACCATTTGTTGTAATTTGTCCCCATTGCTGAATAAGACAATGTCATCTGCGAACCGAAGGTTACTGAGATATTCGCCGTTGATCCTCACTCTTAAGCCTTCCCAGTCTAAGAGCTTGAATACGTATTCTAAGCATGCAGTGAATAGCATTGGAGAGATTGTGTCTCCTTGCCTGACCCCTTTCATGATAGGTAACTTTCTACTTTCTTGTGGAGAACCAAGATAGCTGTGGAATCCTTGTAGATATTTGCCAAGATATTCACGTATGCCTCCTGCACTCCTTGATTACGCACTGCCTCTGTGACTGCTGGTGTCTCTACTGAATCAAATGCTTTTTCATAATCTATGAAAGCCATATAGAGAGGTTGATTGTACTCCGCAAATTTCTCGACTACCTGATTGATGACGTGGATATGATCCATCGTAGAATATCCCTTCCTGAAGCCAGCTTGTTCTCTTGGTTGGCTGAAGTCAAGTGTTGCCCTGATTCTAATGGAAATTATCTTGGTGGATATTTTATACAATACTGAAAGCAAACTAATGGGTCTATAATTCTTCAATGTTTTAACGTCTCCCTTCTTATGGATGAGTACTATGTCGGCGTTCTTCAAGATTTCCGGTACACTTGAAGTCGTGAGGCATTGCGTATAAAGGGCCGCAAGCTTTTCAAGCATGATATCTCCTCCATATTTGATTAAATCGACTGTTAATCCATCTTCTCCAGCAGATTTTCCCCTGGTCATGTCTTGCAAGGTCCTTCTAACTTCATTGCTAATTATAGAAGAAGCCTCTGTATCCTGTTCAGCACTACTTCGAATGAAAGTAGCTTGGCTGCTCTGGGCACTGTACAGGTCAATATAGAATTCTTCCGCTGCTTTTACTATGTCATCGAAATTGCTGATGATATTACCCTGCTTATCTTTCAGTGCATACATCTTGCTTTGTCCTATGCCATGTTTTCTTTTCACCGATTTCATGCTGCGTCCATATTTAACTGCTTCCTCAATCTTTTCCACGTTATAATTTCGAATATCCCTTACTTTCTTCTTGTTGATTGACAGTTCAGCGAACTCTATCTGGTCTCTCGAGTTTAACACTTTCATGTTTTGCCGTTTCTTTATTAGGTCCTTTGTTACTTCGAAGAGCTTACTTTTTGGTTGCCTTGGTGCCTTACCTCCCACTTCAATAGCTGCTTCTGAGATCAGCCTAGTTGCAGTTTCATTCATTACCTCTATGTTGTCTTCATCTTCCTGTTCTAAAGCTGCATATTTGTTTGCGAGCACCAGCCTGAATTGGTCTGCTTTTAACCTTACTGCGTCTAGGTTGGCCTGTTTCTTCTTGACTAATTTTATTCTTTCTCTCTTCAAATTGAGAGAAATCCTAGACCTCCGTAACCTATGGTCACTGCACTTAACCCTACCTAACACTTCTACATCATGCACTTTGCTGGGATTGGCAGAGAGTATAAAATCTATTTCATTCCTTGTTTTTCCATTAGGGCTTTTCCAGGTCCACTTCCTGTTGCTGCCTTTCCTGAAGAAGGTATTCATTATTCGGAGCCTCTTCCTTTCCGCTAATTCTACCAACAGCTCACTTCTAGTGCCCCTATAATTGATAAAAATATATAATCTTAATAATAAGGTTCCCTGAACGATTAAACTGATAAGAATTTAGCAGTGTAACAGAGACTAATGAAAACTGATCAGCATGATAACCGTTTCGTCGCTTGAATAAAATCACAAAAAGTGTCAGACACATCCTTATGGCTGTAACCCAGAGCTGAATCTCCGAAGGAGAGCAGGACCAAAGTAGCTAAATTTAATACAAGTTTACGAATTGGGGCTTCATGCAATCTTTCCTTTGTACAATGAACCGGTGGCAGAATTAAAGAAGTCACAGTTTCGCCCGAAAGGCGAAGCATCGATTGCGATAGCAAATTAGTAGAGAGCTATACGAAGCAAGGGTTCTAGTTTAATGTGCCGTATAAAGTTGTAAACATTCGCTTACTAACTAAATGGACAAGCACGGTGTCACGCGTGCACAGGTAAACATGAACACATCTCGCTCGATGACCGCGGAAACTCGCTGTGAAAATACCGGAGTGAGAAATCGCGCCAGCAGCAGCGCGCAAATTGACCTTCGCGCTGTCTATCGTCTCGCTTCAACGGGAACTAAACGTCGAAAGCACAGCGCATACGAAGTTACCGGCACTCGGCCCATGCACTTTATCCCCATCGCAGACTGCTTTGAAGATGAGCGCCGTGCGGGCGAGCACTTCGCCCACATTGCAGATGGCTTTCGAGATACGGCGGCCGCGCGGCAGCCGATGGAGCAGAACGCACCCCCCCCCCCCCCTCCCTCGCTCTATCTCTCCGTCGCCTCGCCCCCGTGCCTCGCGCGCGAAAGAAGACCGCGCGCTCCCGGCCTGCCTTCCTCCCTCGCGTGCCCTACATTGAGCCGCGATCGCCGGCTCACCCTCGTACGCTTTCACTCGCGCAGACAGCGTACGGCACGCGGCGAGGATTTTATCGCCGTTGAACTTTATATGGAACCTCACGGCGACAGCGACGACGACGACGGCGGCGGCAACGCCGAAGGCAGAAATGCGCTTGGAGTGTCCATATAATTGCCATCGGAATAAAAATTGTGATGAATGAGTTAAATTTGCCTGCTAAAATTGCGTAACGGAGATATTACCAGTCCAGGGGCCTTATAATGTCAAACTATTCTAATCTGTTTTTATTCCAATCTCTAGACGTCAAATTAATGGTAACCGCCCACGCAAACATCGGGCGGTGACTCGCAACGTTGTTTGAACAGGAAATTTAAACGCTATCCGTGTTTATAAGTCTCTTTTGTTTGCTTTCAAAGCGAATAGCATTACCTTGCTTGACAGGTTTTTCTTATCTAAATTGCTGACCAGAGGCGAGGAGCATGCAGAAGTGGAAAGGGTTTTTCTGGGGCTGTGCTAGCGCAGTGTAAGTAGATAACCTAATGAGGAGGGTGGTGCCAGCGCCTGCGATTGGTCCGCTATTTCTTGATTAGCTTTCGGTGTCTGGTAGAAAATCGCGGCTGCGTGCAAGGGAAGGGTAAAAATGCAGCTAAAACGTATCCTCAGAAAAGAAAATGTGGTAGAGCGATGTCGTCTACCTGCTGAAAAGGCTGGACAACGTGTACTGCCACGCAAAAAAAAAAAAATTAATATACGCAAAATGAATTCTGCTCGCCTGCCCCGAGTAGCCAGTGCCAGAGTGATCGGCGGGCAGCCATCTTCTATTCATTTCAAAACGGGGCAGTCTCTGGCTATTCCGAAAAAAAAATCAGTTGTGTTCGGCATATTAATGCATCTTTAATGCGTACACGCCACTTTGGCGCGGTGAGTTTTCAGCTGCTTTGTGACGTCGCGTAACAGACAGGTGAAATTGGCACAGCCCGACAACGTTTGACTAATTAATTGCGAAGGGCTGGTGGTGAAAAAGGCGTAGAATGGGAAATATTTGTTGTTTATTTCTTTGATCTAATGATGCATAATCAGTGTATGCACATCATACCAGATTAGGAGCTTTCGCGGTTTTCCTGACGTCGCGTGACAGACAAGCGAAAGTGGGGATGGCCCGAAAAAATTATCAATCGTGGAGGGCTGATTGCAGAAATGGAATAGATAAGTTTGGAATATCTTTACATCACAGCGCCTTGCTTAAATATATTTTTAGAGGGGGCGGGGGGGGGGGGGGGGGGGGTTCGGCAGCGTAATCTTGTAGTCAGTGCCGCGAATTGTTGTCATGAGCGCCATTTATTTCTCGAGAGGAACCTGAGATGTTTGAAGTCTGTCAACGATGTTATTGATATTTCGATGGAGTTTCTTTGTATAGAAAATTTTCGATATCTTATCGCCGTGATGAAAGCCAATACTGGGAAAGTAGAATTGACAGGTTCATTTAGAGATGATCGTGCTAATGAATCAGCCAACTCGTTTAAGTATAATCAACTGTGACCCGGTACATATAGTAATCTAACAAGACTTAAGTGCAACGGAACTAATGACAGGAACTATTTCAATACTTGTGAATAAACTGGTGAGGCAGTAAGAGAAGAGCAAACTGAAATAGTAACTTGTGAAAATAACACTTGTGACTGCAATTAAAGTGAGCTTGCGCAGCGCAAGAATCATCTGCAAGAGCTCACCTTCAGAAACAGGAGTGAAATTCGGAATTCTTGAAGCAGATGAGCCGTCCAAGAGAAGGTGAGAAAATACCTACCCAGCCTTCTCCTCACACATTGAAGTATATGCAGATATTATGTTACTAGTTTGCGCACGAGCAAGCTAATCTACCAACCAATTAAATATTTCAGTGAATGAAATTTTGAATTTTGCGAAAAAAATGATAATTTAATTTTGAAATTCTGGTTACTTACGTTTAGTAGAGTTATACCTCTGATAGGAGCATTTAAAGGTTTTAATTGCCTCTGTACAAACACAATTTGAGGAGTGTGGAATCTTGGCCAATGCGCGACAAAAAAGGAATTTGGAAGCGTTATAAAATATACTGCGATCGCCTAGGAAAAAAAGTCATAAAGTTTCCAACTTCTTCATTCTCCCCTCTCCTGGCTACGGCGCTTCTTTCTCTTGTATGAAAAGGCTCAAAGCACTTCTGTATCATGCAGTCAGAGCAAATAGTGAAAACATTCTTTTTTTGCAAAATTTAATTATTGGAGGCTCGCGCTAAAGACAATCTTGTCTCTATCTTATTGTAGGGAACATTTGTCATTTGGTCAGCTATATATATGTCACACTTCAATATTGGTCCGCTGTTATTGAAAGCTGCTTCCGTTTCGCCCCATTGGCCACTCACTCTTTCCTCAGGTATTTGTTGTTGAAATACTTATAAATGTTGCTTGCCCACCTCTACTCAGTCCGATGTTACTTCATCTAACTACGAGAACCAATCTCCCTCGTCTGTTGGACAATATAGCGCTCGCCTCTCCCCCCTAGTGACCCAAACGGCAATATTCCGCACTGAGCCCTTTCTGCAATAGCACTGACCGCTCCTTACATGCTGAACTTTATCTTTCCTTGGCACTCTGCTCAGCTCTCCCAGCTCGACGAATACGTAAGCGTAAATACGTAAGAGCGAAAAGCAGAGGAACCTCTGCGCATATTATTATTAAATGATGTAACAAGCACAAGGACAATAAACACAGCCGACGCATGACGAATCGATCCGAAGAAAGTTTTCAGACATACAGGTTCAATAAGTGTTGTTCATTAACACAAATAAATAAATATTTACACATACGTGTCTTGAAGCACTTCAAGCATAAACAACACACAACACATTCCTTTGCTAAAATGCATGCTGCGTTCTCGCGCTGAAATTTGTAATTGAATACTGGAACCAAAAGTAACGGATTCTTTTTGTCACTCCGCGTTAATTTCTCAGCTTGACTGGATACTTACTGCGTGGGAAAAGCCGCGAAGTCCGCAGTGAAAGAAGTCTTCATACAAAGGCCGCCCCCGAGGAGCACGACGATGCTTTCTGTTAGCGTGCAGCGGTGCAGACTCCCTGTGCGGCCCTTTAGGAGGAGAACGTATACTGTCTATTCACAAGCCGAAATAGTCTTAATGTACCACGAGGTTGATTCTTAAACCAGAAAACTTTTTAGACATCGATAACTCGGTTTGGAACTCGTAACTGTGGGCGATCGTTGGTTGGGTACTAATAAGGCGCTACCCGTCGTGTTAGACTGCACTCTTCACATCCGCATTGGCAAATTGAGTTTCTCGTTCCAGGTAAAGCAACAAGTGGTACCACTGGAATAAACCAGCGGGTATACCGAGACTTACTCACACGTGTCCCGAGTACGTTCGCAGACAAAACCACGGTTATCATACGAGGCTTGGAATAAACCTAGGCGCTTGAACGTGACCGAGATACGCGCACAAGATATGTGAACAAGTAGCAAAGTGCGCGCACTTGCAGAGTGCTAATGGGGATGCCGTCCGTATTACACTTGCATGGCGACTTTGTTCGTGCTGAAGTATAGCGAACCGGACGTGCGCCTGATTGTTCTTCTTCGCCATCACCAAGTTCTGATTTTATTACCTCAGACACAATCAACAAGGTGGCTCGTTTAGTCGATAGGGGAACAGCGCAATAAATACGTCAGACAAGAAGGGAGACACACACTAGCCGCTGACGGACGACTGAATTCTTTATTCAGGCAGGAACACATATATACCTAAAGAAAAAGAAAAGAAGGGTAGATCACTGCGCATGGGCAAAAAATAAACACCGATTAGATTTAGATTTCCCGCGAATTATTGCGGTTGTTGAGATATGTTAGTTCTGCCTAGGCCAAGACGCACCATTCCTTGCAATGGCAGCAGCCTCGAAGATTTCTCGTGCACACGCGTCGATCATGTCATGGTAGCGTTTGCGGATCGTGCACCGCGAAAAGTAAGCACAGCGAATGGCCTGCAGATGGCGTCGTGGTTCGCTTGAACCGGAGTCTTGGAGTCGAAGAAGCTCCGTAAGCTTTTTACCACGGCAACGTGTAGTAACGTGTCCGCATCCTTTAGGTATCATTTTTCATTTAACATATCAATACAACATACCGATATCACTAGGATTCAACTGCATTGCGTGTATACTACGCGGGGTGAAACTTTACATAATTAAATAAAAATCGCCTGTGGCAGATAGCATAGTTCTAGTCCTTGAGTTGGATTATGCAAAGAGGCCGACATTATTTGCACGAGAAATCAATGCAGATATTCAACTAGTAAAAATGACTAATTAACTTCGCAATTAATTAATTTACGGCACATTCTGAAATTTACGAATTGTAGTCGGTGAGTTTGCAAGACGCATCCATTTAGAATGCAATTGCAGGATGACATCCGTTTTGAGATATGCGCCATTAAACTCACCATAAAAATGCACTGTTGTTCCACTTACTTTTTTAACAGAACGCTCTTTTATTAATTGCAACATACATAATAATAATAATAATAATCATCATCATCATCATCATCATCATCAGCCTATATTTTATGTCCACTGCAGGACGAAGGCCTCTCCCTGCGATCTCCAATTACCCCTGTCTTGCGCTAGCGTATTCCAACTTGCGCCTGCAAATTTCCTAACTTCATCATACCATCTGGTCTTCTGCCGACCTCGACTGCGCTTTTCTTCTCTTGGTATCCATTCTGTAACCCTAATTGTCCACCGGTTATCCATCCTACGCATTACATGGCCTGCCCAGCTCCATT
Source organism: Dermacentor silvarum (assembly GCF_013339745.2). NCBI lineage: Eukaryota > Metazoa > Arthropoda > Arachnida > Ixodida > Ixodidae > Dermacentor > Dermacentor silvarum. The sequence continues at coordinate 56,293,038 of NC_051154.1, read as the reverse complement.
TCTTCCGCTTAATGTCAACTAGAATATCGGCTGTCCCCGTTTGTTCTCTGATCCACACCGCTCTCTTCCTGTCTCTTAACGTTAGTCCTAAGATTTTTCGTTCCATCGCTCTTTGTGCGGTCCTTAACTTGTTCTCGAGCTTCTTTGTTAACTGCCAAGTTTCTGCCCCGTATGTTAGCACCGGTAGAATGCAATGATTGTACACTTTTCTTTTCAGCGACAGTGGTAAGCCGCCAGTCAGGATTTGGCAATGCCTGCCGTATGCACTCCAACCCAATTTTATTCTTCTGTAAATTTCTTTCTCGTGATCAGGGTCCCCTGTGAGTAATTGACCTAGGTAAACATACTCCTTTACAGACTCTAGAGGCTGATTAGCGATCCTGAATTCTTGTTCCCTTGCCAGGCTATTGAACTTTATCTTTGTCTTCTGCATATTCATCTTCAACCCAAGTCTTACACTTTCTCGGTTAAGGTCCTCAATCATTTGCTGTAATTCGTCTCCATTGTTGCTGAATAGGACAATGTCATCTGCAAACCGAAGGTTGCTGAGATATTCGCCGTTGATCCTCACTCCTAAGCCTTCCCTGTCTAAGAGCTTGAATACTTCTTCTAAGCATGCAGTGAATAGCATTGGAGAGACTGTGTCTCCTTGCCTGACCCCTTTCTTGATAAGTAACTTTCTACTTTTCTTGTGGATAATCAAGGTAGCTGTGGAATCCTTGTAGATGTTTGCTAAAATATTCACGTATGCCTCCTGTACTCCTTGATTACGCAATGCCTCTATGACTTGTGGTATCTCTATTGAATCAAATGCCTTTTCATAATCTATGAAAGCCATATAGAGAGGTTGATTGTACTCCGGAGATTTCTAGATTACCTTATTGATGACATGGATATGATCCATCGTAGAATATCCCTTCCTGAAGCCAGCCTGTTCTCTTGGTTGGCTGAAGTCAAGTGTTGCCCTGATTCTATTAGAAATTATCTTGGTGAATATTTTATACAATACTGAAAGCAAGCTAATGGGTCTATAATTCTTTAATTCTTTAATGTCTCCCTTTTTATGGATTAGTATAATGTTGGCGTTCTTCCAGCTCTCTGGTACACTTGAATTTGTGAGGCGTTCTGTATAAAGGGCCGCAAGCTTTTCAAGTATGATATCTCCTCCATCTTTGAGGGCCGGGAGTTTGTCCTGAAATACATTCCTAGTCTAATCTAATTCTGGGCATTTACATGCCAAACTTCTAACCAGTTACTCTGCGGTAGGGGAAGTGGAAGAGGGAGAGAATCAAGACGGGTGACGAGGACAGAAGGAAAAGGAGACGAACATAGCGGGAACGTGCATTCAGAGCCTAGAATCCAAACCTGTACTTTAAAAAAAAAAGAAAACAAGCAAGGCCTGTATGGTGTCAAAATTACAGCTACTGTCCCGTCAAGGACCCAATAATAAAGTCCTCTGACAAAGGTTGTCTGTCGAGGTGTGCAAAGGCAACTGCCAACCCCTGTTGATCTTGCATGTATTGAGAGCAATCGCACACAGATGTTTTATGTTCAGTAGCCTGGGAAGTAAACAAAAATTCGTAATTGGTAGTCGTGCTCTTGAGGTTGTGTAATAACACGTATATCTAACTCAATGAGTCAGGAGGGACTTGGATCATAAGGAAGAAATTTCGAGATAAATAAACATGGCTTTGTGCACACTTGGCAGGCACTCCAAAGTCCGTGAGCTTACCGATATCCTTGAAAACAAAGCGTATAATCAGTATGTTCTACCAGTACTTACCTATGGGGCTGAAACTTGGAGGATAATCAAGAAGCTTGATAAAGATAAAAGGGGAACGCACAACAAAGGATGAGATGAAAAATTATAGTGGTAACGTTAAGAGGCATTAAAGCAACGGTACGGATGAGAGAGCGGGCGGCTGTAGCTGACATTCTAGTTCGGGGGTATACCCATAGTACAGCCTGCGGGCCGGATCCGGCCCGCAGAGGCTTTCTATGCCGGCTCGCGCCCGGCGGCAGACCTTCGGATGACTGCTGGCCCGCAGGCCGGCCGTTGTTTCCGGCAACGCCTCCGCTGCGCCAATAGACAGAGTTGTTCGTAACGAAATACTTATAATTAATTACTTGTAATGAATTACATTTCTTCGTATTTTCGTAAACAATCGATTGCATTTACGCTCACTATAATTCAATTACTTTTTCAGTAATCAATTATACTAACTTTATTGACGAGACAAGCTGTAAGAGGCGACGCCGGAGAAATTGAATTCGGTGGGAACTACAGCAGAACGCCCGCGCTCGTGCTACGCAGCGTATTCGTGGATGAACATGTTCAGACTGGCAAGCCCGGGTGATCTGTATTTGTCTCTTGATCTTATAACGCTCCACCAGACGTTGGCCGACAAATTAAGTGGCACTGGTATGCCTCAAAAGCGATGGCCACTTCGGACGTAAATTCCAGGAAATCACGTAAGAAGTAGTTTTTTCAGCGAGCGCCTTCTCCGAGCCCCAGCACTAATGGAGCGCTGCGATCACAGAGAACCCAAACCGCGAGCATTGCGGCATTGAGAAGCCACAATCTGCATGGTGCGCATGGCGTTTGTACATTACAACATCGTCCTTCCCTCTAGTGCGCACATTGAACGAGTTTTCAGATTCTTTGTTGGTGTCTTGACAGTAAAATGACTGAATTAAGATGGCCTACGAAAATGGTGAAAAGCAATTGTTAGTACAAACAAGCGCATGCACTGGACGCACGGAGTGCCAGACCAACTCGTTATATTTGCTGTATTTGTGCAATGTTAATAAATGTTCGGAGAAAAGTAACGTAAAGCTAATCGGTTACTTTTCAGTAATTCCTCAGTTACTGTCGCAGGCGCAGTAATTAGTGACTACAATCAATTACTTTTTAATGAAGTATAGTAATCGTAATTGGTTACTTTTTTTTTCTGTGATGTGCACAAGTCTGGCACGTCAATGCCAGGAAATTGCAAGGGAATGGCACCCAGGCAATTTGGACACTGTCCCTGCGGCCATGTGTCAAACTTCACCGCAATGCACCAGTATAACTTAATGGGCAGAATTTATAAAAATATTTTAAAAGGCCGCCTGAATTTCAACGACTCTCTGTTAGCAACGTCTAGAGGGTAAGCATTTCTAATAAAATGCGTATTTACGGCCCGAATTCGTAACTTTCCTGCCGCCTTATAGCAGTATTTAAATCCTGACCAAGATTCTGGTATTACGCAGCAAAGACGTCACGACTAAGTGCCGTGAATACGCAGGTTATTAAAAGGGCGTACCTTCTCGACGTTGCTGACTGAAAGTTGTTTGCAATTCGGGCGATTTTCGAAATATCATTTGTTGAAAAATGCCGCCCATTGAGTTACGTCTGTGCATTGCGGTGAAGTTCGACAGATAGCAGAGGGGCAATGTCCAAAATTCCTGGACATGTCCACCTGAGAGCGGGGCTCTTCAGCAAAACCTTGCTCTATTGCGCTTCTTTATGGGAGCCAGCTTCACTGCAGTCACAAGATCACACCTTGTCCGAGGCAGCGCCGACGAATCAAGAGCATCATGCGACCATAGCGTGAGGAGCGCGCGACGCTCTTATCACAACGTGAGAAGACGCAATGAAGCTTTTAGCCTAGGCTCGCTGGGCCCGGAGAGCATTCGGCGATAGACAGGGATGATCAAAGTTAAGTTGAGTTTTTTTTTTTTTTTTTTAATTAGGTGCTGAGAGGTACGTGAAGACCACCTCTGCAGTAGGGTTATGTGGCGAAGGGGACACAAAGTGAGATTATTATTATCACTGTTAGCAGTGAAATTAACAAAAATTGAATAATTAACTTTTCACAGCCTGGGTTCCTGTTAATGTAATCCGTATACTGTGGTGTGAGTAATGCATGTGCTGCAAAATGAAGGTGTTATCGAGGACAGAAAACCGCGTTCGCCGTGACTTCAGACTGACGTAATCACACGTGCCTTAGCTGCGGGATAGCGTCTTTAAAAAGGGGCTGTCACTGAGTAAACGCGCGCAGTGTTCCCGTTCTTGATGCGAACGTTCTTATGCTCCTGGCCGGCTGGCCGAACGCCGTACCGGCCCGGTAGCAAGTTATAACAGTGGCGACGAGCAACGAGCCTCCTGCCATGGCGTACCAAGTTCCACAGTTCAACGACGCCAAGGACAAGTGGTCGTCGTACTACATCAGGAGTCGAGTCGTACTTCGAGGGTAACGACATCGTCGACGACGCTGAAAAGAGAGCGCTTCTCATCTCGGCATAAGCCTATATCGACGTACTGAGTGGGCGTTCTGCCCCGCGGAAGGTGAGCGAGTTAACCTACGCGGAAGCGGTTACGTACCATTCTCGAAGAGTTTTACGCACCCACGCCAAATGAGATATCCGTAAGCTTCAAGTTCTTTACCCGCATTCAAAGGGAAGAGGAATCGGCTCAGCAGTTTATCGTGGAGCTCCGACGCCTGGCTGATAAATGCAACGTCGGGACCATGTTCAACCGCCTGCTGCGAGACAGGATTGTGCGCAGAATTCGCAGCAACTGGTGACGTGCAGAAGGAACTGCTTTCTCACCCGAAACTGACGTTGCAGGAGGCAGAAAACATCGTGCTTGCAGCAGAGGCTGCAGGACAAGGTGTTCAGCTTATGAAGCACACGGAACCGAAGGAACAGCCCGAGCTACACAGACTAGTGGGTGATAGACGCCAGCGACAGGCAGGAAAAACCTGCAGTCAGGCGAGGGGATCATCTAAAGGCTATCGCCGGTGTGGAAGCCGCGAGCACGGTGAGGCGACTTGTGCCTTTAAACACGCCAAATGTTACAACTGTAGGAAAAAGGGGCACCTAGCTACAGTGTGTCGATCTAAAGGAAAGCGACCGCAGGCAGAGCTTGGCGCTGAGCAGCGGCTCAGTGGAAAATGCCGATGCCGAGCTCTCCGCACAGTTGTATACACTAAAGCCGAAACCAACCGCAGACAACGGAATCGTCAGCCCGGTACGACGCACTTTTTGCTGGGGCGGAGCCGACATCGTGATGGAAATTGACACCGGATCACCCGTGTGCGTGGTGTCCTGGGACGCCTAGTGCAACATCGCACAAGCTGGCCCTGCCTTGAAAAATCAAGCTTGAACTTGTCATGCTACTTGGGTTCGTTGCCTATAGCTGGAACGCTAACGCTCCCAGTTTCATACTGCGGCGCGACTGTTACGGCGTCCCTGACTGTTCGCGTCTCCGGACCGAGCCTGTGCGGCCGTGATCTCATCCAGGCACTGAACAACGAAGAGGCTGCGGTTTTGAGCGTGTCCAGCATTAAGGAACAAGGGCAAAACTTGCAAGCGATCCTGTGCGAGTACGAAGACGTGTTTGTACCTGAACTGGGTCTGTTCAAGGTTGAAGGAGGATGAAGGAGGATGCGGTTCCAAAGTTTTTCAAAGCCAGGCCACTTCCATATACAATGCGAGAAAAGAATTCTAACGAGCTGTGTGTGACAGAGCAGTACCCACTCCCAGTAATCAATGACCTCTTTGCTGCCCTGCACGAGGGTGACGTTTACAGCACATTGGACCTTCGAGACGCCTACAACCAGGTTCCCCTGGATGAGCAGTCAAAGAAGCTGTCATTAACACACATCGGGAATTATTCTGCTTTAATCGCCTGCCATTTGGTGTGTCTTCTTCGTCTCAATGGAAGCACACAAGTTACTTATACACAGTATTAATACTCATAATTACCAGCAACCGGATAGCTCACACTTAGTCTGGTTTCCGGCTCATCAGGGCCACTCGGTCAGCCGCAATGGCTGCAATCCTAACGAGCAAGCTCACTCTGCTGTGCGAGATCTCACAGGCCGCGCATCAGATCGGGAACTGCTCCAGGATGACTGCGGCTCCTACAAAGACCCACTTAGCACTTTTCACGAAATCACCTCACACTATAGGGACGGCAGGAGGTTTTTCCTCCCCCCCATCAGAAGCTTAACTGAGCTCAGGCAGTCACATTAAGAATGCTTCAAACTAAATCTTATACTGCACCTTTTGTGCTTAACAAAATTTACCAGGAGTTTCCCGCGGAATGTAAAAGTTGTGGACACACTTCGTGTCTATTTGATCATATGTTCTGGCTGTGCCCCAACCAAAGGGCTTCGGACTTCAACAGTGAGGAGGACTGGAGTCGACGCATATCCAGCGAAGTCCTCCAAGATCAACTCCTGGCCGTCCGGAGAGCTCACGACATCGGGAAATCCTTTGGCCTACCGGTGCCTACGTGGGCGGAGCCACCGACTTAGCCTGGGGGCTTTTGCCCTCGGGCCCTAGTTTCTCTGGACCAAAATAAAGTTCTTGCCATGCCATGCCATGCTGGACAGGCTTGTTAAAACCGGAGTACTGTCCCCGGTGGCTCACTCGGAGTGGGCGACGCCAATAGTTTCTGTAATGAAGAAAGACGGAACAGTCCGCTTGTGTGGCGATTACAAGCTAACGGTAAATGCCAGTTGTGTGACAGAGCATTACCCACTCCCGGTAATCAATGACCTCGTTGCTGCCCTGCACGAGGGTGACGTTTACAGCACATTGGACCTTCGAGACGCCTACAACCAGGTTCCCCTGGATGAGCAGTCAAAGAAGCTGACTGTCATTAACACACATCGGGGATTATTCTGCTTTAATCGCCTGCCATTTGGTGTGTCTTCTGCCCCAGCTATCTTTCAGCGAACAATGGACAGCGTGCTGAACTTGTTGCCGGGAGTCCAGGCGTACTTGGACGACGTTCTGGTTGCCGAGAAGGGGAATGACGGCGGAAAGAACCTCAAGGCAGTTCTCCAGCGTTTCCGAGAGTACGGCGTCAAGCTAAGGAAGGACAACTGCACCTTCAGGATGCCTGAGGTTTCGTACCTTGGCCACAAGATCAGTACGGGAGGGCTGCAACCTCTGGAGAAGAACATGGACGCTATCATGAACGCGCCAACACCCAAGAACGTGAGTGAACTGCGTTCCTACTTGGGTCTTCTCGCGTATTAGAGCAAGTTCTTTCCCAATATGGCCAGTCTGCTATCCCCGCTCTACGATTTGCTAACGAAAGAACGCCGCTGGAATTGGGGCTCTCAACGACGGGAAGCATTTCAGAAGTCAAAAAATGCTTTATGCAATGCCAAAATGCTTACTCACTTCGATCCCTCACGGCCGCTGTGCTTGGAGTGCGATGCGTCACCGAACGGAATCGGAGCAGTACTGTCCCATCGCATTAGCAATGTTGACAAGCCTATAGGTTTTCGTTCTCGAAGACTTACCAAAGCGGAAATGAATTATTCACAACTTGAACGTGAAGCATTGGCCCTATTGTTCGGTAGTATCAAAGTTTCGGGACTACCTACTGGGAAGAACCTTCACCTTGATCACAGATCACAAGCCGCTGGTGGGTCTATTTCGCGAAGATCGTCCCACGCCCATCATGGCTGCCGCGAGAATTCTGCGTTGGTCCTTGCTGCTGGGAGCATACCAGTACAAAATAGAGTACAAACCTGGCTCTGACAACCTGAATGCAGACGCACTCAGTCGGCTTCCTCTAGAAACCACCGAGGACATGATCAGAGGAGCTACACGAGTACGTGCACTCGCTGCAGCAGCTGGATGACACGCCCCTTTCTTCGCAAACAATGAGACAGTTGACCGAGTAAAATGAAGTGCTTGGAAATGTCAAGTCCTACGTGCTTCATGGTTGGCCAAAGGAGCTCAAAGCACCCTATCCGCGATTGGAACCATACTTTGTACGAAAGACTGAGCTAACCGTTTACGAAGGTCTCATTTACTGGGGTCACAGAATCGTGATTCCCGAGGCTGCTCGTGGTGGCATGCTGAAACTCCTGCACGAGACGCACCAGGGAATGTCTGCAATGAAGGCATTGGCCCGTACGGTCGTGTGGTGGCCCGGCATCGACGGAGCTATCGAACAAATCAGTAGGAATTGTACTACATGCATACAAGCCAGCACGATGCCACCGGCGAAAATACCAGTAAGATGGCCACTAACGCACGAGAATTGGTCACGTGTACATTTGGATTATGCCGGTCCATTGAATAACATCATGATCCTAGTGGCCATAGATTCACATTCGAAATGGATCGAAGCAATTCCAGTGCGTCATGCCACAGCGCAATCGACAGTTACATCCTTGCGTGAAATCTTCTGCAGGCTGGGCATACCAAGTACCATTGTGACGGACAACGGAACTCAGTTTACGTCAGATACTTTCACGAAGTTTCTGACAGAAAATAACATCAAGCAATTTCGTACGGCACCACATCCCCCCCAATTGAACGGGCTTGCGGAACGCGCCGTGCGGACGCTGAAAGATGGCCTCAAGAAGGTTCGGTCAGGTGACTTGTCTGAGCGATTGGCTAAAGTGCTCTTTAGCTACCGTAGAATACACCTGGGTGATGGACGATCACCGTCTCAACGCCTTTTGGAATATCAGATCCGTTCTCGGCTAGACATGTGCCTTCCACCGCCCGTAACCTTTCCTATCTGTCCACAGGCAGATCAAGAAAGCAAGCTGAATGAACCCGGGCACTACTGTTTGGGCTCGCAACTTCGGAGAGGGAGAAAGGTGGCTGCCAGCCACAGTGAAAGAAGCAAGAGGATCCCGAATGATCACCGTTGAAACGGCAGAAGGTGAGCTTCAGCGTCGCATGGATCAAGTCCGTCCTCGATACAGTCCTGTGCCGGCACAACCTTCGCAAGATCAACCAGCAGGTGTGCCGACGCTACCGGAAGAAGCTGAACCAACTGTGCTTCGTCGATCAACCCGTATAAGGAAAACCGTACAGCGGTACTCACCTTAAGGAGGGAAGAGTGCTGTAAAGTGAAAGTGTTATCGAGGACAGAAAACCGCGTTCGCCGTGACTTCAGACTGACGTCATCACACGTGCCTTAGCTGCGGGGTAGCGTCTTTAAAAAGGGGCTGTCACTGAATAAACGCGCGTGGTGTTCCCGTTCTTGTGTGAGCGTTCTTATGCTCCTGGCCGGCTGGCCGAACGCCGTACCGGCCCAGTAGCAAGTTATAACAGTATGTGTTTGTGCTTTTCGTGTGATTGAGGCGTCCTCTCTCGAATGCGTGTAGGAAGGTGTGTTGAGAAGTGTTGATGCTTCCCTGCGAGACTTCAAAATATGTAGCCTTTCGTTCCGCTGCATCTTCCGCTCTTTTCTGGGGTTGTAAGCATCTTCGACAGGCCAAATGATAGGAGTTCCCGGATTTTCTGCGCGGGAGAGCTGGTGTACTCTTAAATTTCCTCGCAATCTTTGATGGCCTGGAACCCATTGTATACGTACATACGTGTAGAAGGGGGTGAGCATGCATATACATGTGGAACTTTGTGCATATGGGGAAAGGAAGGTCATCATTTTGAATATCTCTGCAAACGCCTTGACTGTCTGTTCGGATTGTGATCGTGTCAGATGTATGTGTCATTTCCGTTATGACAAGCATTACCGCCGGAAATTCCGCGTCTTGAGGCGTTGGGACTCCCAAGTAATTGTTCACAAGCGTCGAGTCATGGCCCGCGACCACTGCTTTGCTGATTTCGGCGTTATGACTGGCATCTGAATAGTATGTGCTTTTATCCTCTGTCTTCTGCATTATATGTGTTCTTTTTGACCGCCGTTTCCGATTCTTTTCCGGGTGCATATTTTTTGGAATGGGGTCTACGGTTATCCTTGGCAGATCATCTCATGGTGGTTATTTCGGCAGAATTGGGGGTAAGTTAGCGGTTTCGTATCCCAGTTTGAAGAATATAACGAGCTGAATATAACGAATATAACAAGCTAAGAATATAACAAATAAAGAATATCGAATAAAGAATGAACGATGAAGAATATAACGAATAAAGAATATAACGAGCTGAAGAATATAAGAATCAAACTTCGTATGAAAGACGTAGTCTTACCCCGCAAGGATACCATAATAATCCTCGTTTTTTTTTTTTTGTTTTTTTTCTGCGGGACAATGGTAAAGCAACAACATGGGTGCAGAAGCTGACCGTACAACTTGAACATATCCTTGCAATGATGCGTAGAGTAACAAGACAAAAGAGAGGAATGAAAGAACACGAACTACGTAAGGTTACAGAAGCCTTGATCTTTTCCAGGATAATATACTATCTACTATACGCTAAGATAACCAACACGCAGCGCAAAAAGATAGACATCATAATTAGAAAGCGTGCTAGACTTGCCCTGAGAGTTGCTAAGTTCGCACCCAACCATAAAATTGAAGCAACCGGCCTCTTTAACTCACTAGAAGACAGAATAGACATGCACAATCAGGCGCAAATACAGAGACCTAAATCATCTCATCAGGGTCGACGAATACTGAACAGACTGTTAGCTCAGAGGTCAATGAAGTATTCAGTTTTAGTACCTATACTAGAAACGTATTCACTGCTAGAAACAATCATCTACTCCAGCACACGCATTTTCTTTTAGTATTTAGACCTTTGAGAATCAATTTCACACTCACAAAAAAGGAAGAAAAAAAGCTTTAGGGCATTTTGTCTTTGCGCATTCACTGTCACATGAATGAAGTCTGAAGACATATGTACCAGGTCCCTCTTTCTTTTTTTAACTACGCAAAATTTTAAATCGAATGTGCATTTCGATTTCTGTGCAAGCTCGTGCAAGTAATATCCGCCTCTTAGAGCTATCCACCTCAAGAACTAGAATTGTACTATCTGCTGTAAGTAAGTTTTTCTTTTCTTCTTTTTTTTTTTTGGGGGGGGGGGGGGGGGGCAGTCATCGTAAGAACACCCGGTATATTATCTGTTTTTATCCTTCTGACATGATCTTAACGCTTCGCCCACATCTAGGCTGTGTTTATTTTTTTTTTTTTTCAGTGATCGCATAAGTAGCACTTAATTCGTACATTACACTCGAGAACCCCTGCCTCGCCTTCACAAGTTCTACCACACGAATTTCGACGAGAAGACATCGAAGGGACGATCTGGAAAAAAAAAAAGTACACGCGGAAGAGCACAAGGCCGAGTCGCTGCTTGACAAGACAATATTGCGGGGTGTGCCGCAGTAATGAGACCGGCTAGAAAAAATAAAGACAGGTACAACACAGGGAGGGAGGAAAGTAACGCGAGACTGCCCCGGGAGACGCGGTTCGGCCGTCGCGGCCAAGGCGAGAGAACAGCGCTCAGACGTTTACATTCCGTTCTCGTTCAGCATCAGTGCGCATCGCCGACGCCTGAAAAACCCGTCGGGATAGTCAGCTATCCAGGAAGCCGTGTTTACTTTCTCGAAAAGCAAACACGCTCTCTTTCTTTTTTTTTTTTTTCATCCTCCCTCCTCCGGCCGCCTTTCCCAACCCGTTAACTTTCCTTCTGTTTCATTGGCCTCTCCCGCGGCGCGACGCGGCAGTAATTAAAAGGTAAGGAAGGGCCGTTGTACCCCTCACCGAAGGCGACCCTGAAACTCTAGCATGAGAGTCCGCGAGGCGCAGCCCTGGCGAGTCTTTCCTCGCGCAAACGAGCCGAGCATCCAGGACGTGGGCCGAAATAGGGCAGCCGTGGTATGCAGAAGAGTGCGAGCCTTTTACGGCGCCCCGCGAACGCGCAGCTGAAGCGTGCGTGCATGTCACGACTCGCGACTGCTCCCCAGCGAGAGCGGCGAGCGCCTATACATACGCACCGGGCAAGTAGGGTGCGCACGTGTTTCCTCGGTTATTAAGACGTCTGCGTGCTCACACAAAGACCGCGCGCCTATAGCTGCGCGGTACCACGATCCGACAGCGTGTCGAAACGTCGGTGTACAAGACGCAAGCAGCCGCGACGCTGATCTGGACGCCACCGGGAAGGAAGCGATCCAGTTATATTCGACCAGCAGCACTAGTACACAGATTCGGCGTTCTTGAATTCAGCCCGCGCGTCGCGTTGTATAGGTGCGCGTCGAAGCTTATATACATGAGAGGGCACGGTCGCAGGTAAAAGAAGAAACGCTCGCAACGTGGGCGCTGCAAACGCCGGCCTCATAAAGCACCTTCCCTCTGGGCGTCTCTCACCCCGTGGGACGGATATATGTGCAATTGGACAGGCATGTGCGGCATATGGATGTCTAACGGTCTCTGATTGACTGAAATAGAAATTGATAAGTACGGCTACAGCACGCTTGACCAGGCGCTGTGTCTATAGTGTGAAGTAAAGCCAACTTCTGACAAGATGCGGCTTCACACAACTGGTTAGGGGCAGCGAATAGTATGTGTCTTCTCATTTTGCGCAAACTAGACAACGAAATGAGAGCTAAAAAGCCATGCCTTGTCTTTTCTTTCCTTCAACATCAACCCCGTCCGCGTGCTTTTGCGTCGTCGTCGTGGCACGTGACCCGCTTAAAGCAATCCCACTTCACTCCCTTTCGTCTCAACACTAGCGAGTCAACGAAGTCTAAACACTTGCTGCGGCCTCTCGAAGCTGAAACGCGTCTACAACCTATACGCAGTCCATCCTCCCGAGCTGGAGGAGCTGCCGACTCTGACGCGCTGCAGAGGCTTCTAGTGCAAGCGCACTGGGCATTCAGAGAAATACAAGCTGAAGGCACACAGGCTGTTAAAAAGCACAAGGGCCGCTCAACGTTTGCACGAGGACATGTATCGTATTGTACGTACATACACATATCACTGCTTAAAGCAACCACCCATTGAAAGGGTATCTCTCGGGCCAACGTATTGCGAAAGAGAGGACGGCGAAGTCAGTGTGGTCATTACGTACAGTTATTTCTTTGTCACGAACGTGTAGGCAGAAATTGAACATTGCGAAAGCTTTCATTTAGTGATAAGTAAAAATGGCTACACTGATAAGTATTAGAAACCATCAGACACACGAGAAAACCTTGCTACAAGTGAAGCGCTGTCCCCGTGAATGTTGTCACTTTGTATTTACGGCCTTAACTATACGAATGCTGTGTTTTGGGACCACATCTTCTCCGGTTTTTATTGTGTGTATTTCCTTGCCATCAGGCAAATGGGGCTGAGGCTCCTTGAAAGAATTCGGGAAAAATCGACCTCCCTGAATGACCTGTGTAGTACACGAAAAGCTACGTGGTCGGCCGGCTGCACCGACACAAGCCCGTTGATCGAGTTGTGAAGTGCACAGAAGTAACGCAACATACCCAAGGAGACGAAGCACTCGTGGTACTTGCGACGACCTTGCGATGGGCAAGCGCAGACCACAGCTGATGTAGTTTTCTGACTGTTGGCACAACCCGTATTGGCAGCCATCACCGCGTCACCAATTGATAAGCGACACGATTTGACAGCTAAACAGAGGCAGTGGAGTCAGGAACGTAGGGCAGCAGTTAAGACGCCACAATGTTTGCTTCCATTGGCGGCCACTTTAGCAAAACCGCGTATAAAACAGAAGTTGGAAGCGACAGGAACCATGTGCGCTCCAACTTCCGATGACAATTTTCACTATCTCGCCCTATGTACCAAACCAAAATATTCGTAAAGCTTCCCTTGCGTTGAGAGAGCTCTAGGACCTACTTTACCGAGTCGACACAAACGAACTTGAAAAAAGGGGGTACCAGCAAATACACAAGGACACGTACACAAGAAAAAGGCGATATACAGGGACGGACGCTGGTTGTAAAGCTCCACGTGATCAGAATACAACACAAAAAGTTGTAAAGCTCCACGTGATCGGAATACAACAGATAACGTTGCTGTGGGCACGGTGGTTAACCACGCTGTATATAGCCCAGGGCGTGCCTCGCTATGCTTTGTATCTCCTAAGACAGATGATCCTACCGCGTACGCGACCAGAGGGAAGTCGTCGAGTGTACCTATGTAATAAGCATATGTATCTTGATACTGCAGTGCATCTTTTCAAGTGATGTACATGCAGCGCAAGAACAGCCGTATAAAGGTGCTGATGTCCTTGGTGTCTATATCAACAATAATAAAAAGGAAAGCAGCATATATGTAACATACAAGCGGCTGCTGTGTGCTGTACATGATGTGCTCCGCGTCACGATATATGGTCGTTCCGCACATGTCGACGGTGCAGGTGCACGCGACTAGGACCAACGACTAGAGTGACTGCTTCTCTTCGGGCCACAAGAGCAGAATTAAAAAGCTAGATCAATTTTTAGGCTCACTGCCTTACTCATCTCGCTAGACGCCCACTAATACTTTAGCCCGTTAAACTGGTGAGAACTGATTCACTCCGCATATACGCCAAAGTTCACCATCTACAACATCATAGAAGGCTGCACTTGGGAGGCCATGTCGGAATACGAGAGAACGAAGCGCGCTCAGTTCTTTGGAAACTTTGTCGGTGCAATAAACTGTGCCCTCTCTGATGGCCGGTCCCATAGATTTAGTGGACGAAGCAGTTTCACCGCCACACACACCAGGCTCTACGACGACGATGCTCCCCTCGTCCTACAAGAGCACAAAACTTAGCGTGGCCAAGAACCTCCAAATTCGAGCCCAAAGGGCTCTGCCACCGCTGGAAATGCCTAGTGCAAAGAGCAGTCACGGAAGAAATCCTACTTTGCGAACCTGGCGAAGGCCATTGCGTACTATTTGAGCAAGTATGCGGGGCTCTCAGGTTTTTTTTCTGAACAATCGCCCGCGCTATATGGGAAGGCCCAGATTTATTGCTTCCAGGCGAAATATTCTTCAAGGCTACTCCTATACTGTTTGATGATGCTCATGTCGTTTGACATGTTGTAGCAACAGTAGAACGAACGCTAATTGTATTATACGCTGTACGTTACTGCGAACTATCAGGTACAGTTCTCTCCCACAGGATTTTTTTTTTTTTTAATTTCATTTTTCGTTCATGTCAATTCGTTGTGTTCCTCTCGATCATTGATGTCGGAAATGTACCTTTAAGCTTATTAGAACCCAGTTCGCCTTGTTTCTGTGTTATTTAGGCGTGACTTTGACTGCTCTTGCGTCAGATAGCTAGCAACATGCTTACATTATTCGCGTGTCTATAATGACTTACCGTAGAAAGATAGGCGTGCTCTGACCATCACCTTACAAAAGTAGCGAACTCAGGTGTCTGTATGAATTACTCGCACGTACACACTCTTCTTTCTTGGGAAAAACGTGTCGTGTTCACCCCTTTTTTGAGCTTTGTTTTGTTTGAGCTTTGCCCGGTTGGCATGCTTTATACTACCCAGCCTTTGCTTTTCATGCAATTCTGCACGACCGCACACAGGGAAGCTGAAATTTCTCGAGCACCTCGTACACATCACATCTACACGCTTGACACTGTGGTCGTGAGAACTGAACGCAAAAGAAAAGCAAAGCACTCAACGACAGCGAAAGAAGCGACTCGAGTCACAGAGAATTATCGTGCATGTTTAATTACACGAAACATAAAAAAGAGACTGTCAAAGTCGCGTTTCTGTTCCACGTCACCTTCGTTATGGATGTAGTAGGGAAAATGGCAGTGACAATATAACAACAAAATACAGATGGTAGAAGGTTACGCTACAAACCGCGCAATACCTTAGCCACGGGTCATGGAATGCATTTATTGAACTGCGTTGTAATTTCCCGACTTGCGTGTGCTAAACAACCGTTACCCATGCATGTCTAGGCGCACCTTTAAAAAAAAGTGTGTACAACGGTCAGTGGAGTTCTTCAATGAAAGCTCAGCTCAATAAGTTAACACCCTTACGCCAGAATGTGATTAAAAAAACAACAAAAAGTTTAGCCCATGTGTGACCGCGCCATACCCAACATAAAGATATGAGAGACAACATAAAACAAAATGAAATTAGCACCTATTTGGAATTACCGTAGTGAATAGTTATCTGTCCTTGCATGAACATATGCTATTTTCGTTTGTGTGTGCGCGCACTGGTTTCAGTACGTGTATCTTTTTTTTTTTTTTTTTTCACCAAGACTGCATGTATTTATCAATCTAGCGTTTGCAGTCAATGAAATTTAGGTGAGCTACGAGACATTATCGAGCTGAATAATTACGGGCTGACATGAAATGAGTCGATTTTGTAGAAAGAGCAGTGCAACGTGATCAGAAAGAAAAGCAAAAATCTGAACGAAGACAGTAAGAGAGTGACCCAGGAAGCAGCCGCAGAGCGCAGGTTAGAGCAACGAACTGACTGACGGGAATTTCCTCCAGCCTGCGCTATGCAGCTGACATTGGGATCGGGACACCGACTAGGTCATTCACCAACGTCGGATTAATTCATGTTCTTAGTGCTTTTTTTTTTTCTTCAGCACGTTGCTCGGCTCCTTTCGCAGAACAAACAAGTTAACCGGTCTGTATGCACCGTCTCTGAACGATCTGTCGCGACCCTGTGCGAATGCATACGCAATGAGGTGACTTCCGTGTAGCAGCTAGAGAAATACTGGCCGTATGTTCGAGCTCTTCTTAGAACAGACGCCCAAGGGCATTGTGTGTGCCCCCGTCGTTTGAGCAATGCCTGTGATATGGGCACGTAAGCTGGGCACCGCGGGCGTCTCTGTCGGCTCGCCCCGAACAGAGCTCAGCTACTGACAGGTGAGAAACATGGACGCACTGGACGTAGCCCACGCGCCCTCGCGATTCGCCGCCTGGGCAGCGCCTCCGAACCACCGTTGGACCCAGACAGAGTGGTGTTGGACGGGCGCCGTGTCAGATGTGTGACGATGGCAGTAATGTACAGATGATGGTCGCCTCCCAGCTTCCAGAAGCTGCGCAGAGAAAAAGAGGGAGAGCTGTGTGACCCAGTGAACAGATCACATTCTGTTGACCAGCGCACATTCACTAAGGACGAAGACAGAAACAGCACTACACGTCCGACATTGCTTGAGTACAATGAGACGCCCACTACACACGAATCGGCGCACCTTGAGCACGCACAGTGTTATATGACTGCACTTATGTGCGTCGAAGTGCCTTGTCGGAGGTTCGGCGCCTCGTCCGTGGTCGCATCGCCTTTGTTCTGGTAGAATGTGCGCTGCTCGACTGAAAGCATGGATTTAACTATACGCCCAATTGTTACACTTTTTCAATAGACAAATCACCATGAAGATTTTGTTGATGAGCTAAAGGAGGGGGAAAGGGGGGGGGGGGGGGGCGTGAAGCTATATCTATTTTCTTAGTCTTGTTCATTTTTTTTTTCTCCAAACGTTCAATCACGTTTTTTGTTTTCTTTTTTGACAAGAAAAAATGCAAAGATGCACAGACGAAACCCACAGACCCACCGACTGGTGCTCCGACTTATTTCTCCCCGTTTCCCCCTTCGTTTTGGATGACGCGGAACAACTAGTTGCTTGAGGCAGAGTATTCTTCCTACAAGCGTAAAGCGCATATGGAGGGTGTATAACAAGCTCGCGCCCTGAATTCACAGCGTGGTATCACCGTGCACCATCTTTTCCCAAACTCCATTTTTTTCCATTTACGAAGGGCGAGTATAATCAGGAGGGTTTCGACCATAGTGACACAATCGAAGTTAACTATTTCCACGCCTTCTGATCCAATTTTGCGTCATGGTAACACTGTGAAATACTATGCTTAGAAAGCAATAGTACCGCAACACTAAAAGCGTCACTGCTCTAGCTTCACCATGTGTGATGCCACCTTGCTGTCAAAGCTTGATCAATCAACTGAGCTTCTTTATCCTCCTTTGCGTCTAACACCGCTGTTACCACTTAGAAAAAAAAATGTGTGTGTGAATCATTCTTATTTCGGCGAAATTCGTACAGTTCAAGGACTTCAGCTATAGTAGTGTAAAAATTAAGTGTAACTTTCTTTCTTTCTCTCTTTTTTTTTCAGCGCAACGTTTGTGATCATCGGTGTTGTTGAGCACAGAAGACTTATTTTACAGTGACTCATCGCCTGCTTAATTCATTATGCCTAGAATATTCACTGCAGACGCACATGCGGAGGCTGTGGAGGTTGCCCAGCCATGCCTCCACTGCAACAAAGCAGTTGCGGAGTTATGAAGAACGTTATCGCTTTGGTGGTATTTTCCGTAATTGACATCCTGATATTGGTCTGCATGCCTGTAGTGGTCAAACGCCGTACAAGCTTACAGATTCAATAATGAATGAAGTGCGCGAAAAGTGGTTGTCCGTATAGAGAGAGAGAGGAAAATGATTTAATGAAAGGCAGGGAGGTTAACCAGGACTGAGCCCGGTTGGCTACTCTACACTGGGGGAAGGAAAAAGGGGGGAGAGAGATTAAGAGAAGAATAGAAAGTCCACTGTTGATATCGCCGACATAGCAACAGATCTCTGTTCTATCACTGATTATCAATCAGTATACGAGCAAATAAAGCGAGTAAACGTAAAAACAACTCGCTGCGCGTCGCCATGTGGGCTCATCTGGGTGCGTGCTAGCAGACACAAAGAGAGAAAGAGTGCGAGCGCACTTCTCCAGCTACATCGTGTGAATTTGCTTTGTGACATGAACGATTGAAGAATCTTATGCTAAGCCTGCCTGCGATGCTCTCGGGCCTATCGGAGTTCATGCGGGGGACAATCCGGTAATGAATGCTTATGCACGCCTTGCATTTTAATCATCGACCGATGTCGGAAACAAAAGCGAGTCGGAATGTGACTGTAAACGTGTTACACGATTCGTGGAATGGATTGAGAAAGCTTTTCAGTTGCAATCACAGTTGATCATTATCCGGCCGGATTCGCCTTTGCGTGCGAAAGCTCTATGACGTGCGATGTGCCTTTTGAAATCTGACAGTTTTTTTTTTTTTTTTGTACTCTCACTTTCATAGGCGTTTTCTCAGCCGATCACAGACAGTTCAGCCTACCATATATACGTTGCTGCTGGCAATCGCTTTACGGCATCACTGCGTATTGTCTGCTTTAGCGTGGTCACGCCGCACTGTCCTTGCAGGTTTGAATTAGTAAGCAGAACACAGAAGCAAGAAGAGGAGACTGGAACCCCGTAAAATGCAACAAACTGACACAGCCTTGCATCACACAGCCGATGTCTTTCATTACCGTCTGCTATATAGCTTCCGTTTTAGTGCGCCAGAAAAAAAAAAACAATAATAAAAAAGAACGAACTCGAATTCAAAGCTCACGCAACGGCGAATTATGCACGAGTCCCAACCTCTCCAACTCGGTTTCAGGCACAGCTTGGGGCTTACCGGGAATGCAGATGATTCGATGAAAGTGGTTTGGGCTTCTACCACCAGCCATGTCCGTATCCTCCTCCGTAACCGCCATAGCCCCCGCCGTGGCCACCACCGTGGCCGAGGTTTATGCCGTGGCCGAGGAGGCCGATGCTAATGCCGTGACCACCGCCATGACCACCACCATATCCGCCGCCGTATCCGCCACCGTAGCCGCCGCCGCCGCCGCCGCCGCCTATGCGGTGCAGGAGACCCAGGCCGATGCCGCCGCCGCCGCCGCCCCCGCCGAAGCCCACGCCGACCTTGAGGCCGCCATGGGCGATCTTCAAACCATGATCATGGCCGAAGCCGATGGTGAAGGACGCCGGCGGGAACTTCTTGTAGATGCCGTGGCCATCGTCGCACAGGACGACGCAGATGCACACAGTAGCGGTAACAAGGCTTAGCTGCACAGAACAAGACATAAATGTGTTGGCTGACGTTGTCAAAGTGAGGCGCGCATGAGCCTTATTACGCGCACACATCCCCTTTCGTGTGCACCGGTCCTGTCAGGTATACTACTTGACAGGGCCGGTCAGCACGATCTTTAGCTCGCATATTGCGAGGGCGTGGGGAAACCGCGCCTAACGAAATATTCTCTCGTTCGGTTTCAGACTTCTTGGCCTCGATAAGACATCTCAAATACGACTTCTCGGAACAGTTTCCCACGTGGTATGCGCACTGACTTAGTTTAGAGCAAAGCTGGTCCCAAGATGTTCCGGGGGAGTTTGATCACGTAGTTACTGCAATGAGCTATGACGGCTGTGATCACACGCCGACCAAAGTGGCAGATGACCCCTTGTACAGCACTACTCCTATTGCGTATCTGTGAGCTGAAGAGACATTCACTGAAACAGGCTTGCTGAATATGAGCATACATTGATTTTGTTCCCAGAAGCGGCGTTTCAATACAGGTTATCGCCATAGAGCTTACATGCGCGATAGCCTTTGGACGGCTATCGCGGAAATTTAAATCTGGCAAACTTCAGTTCAGCGAACACTAAACGATCATTCGATGAAACCACGTCAATAAAGAAAAACATTCTTTGAGGACGCGCAAGACAGTGGATATTTTCCAACTATGTTGTCGTTCCCTCATGCCGCGTCCTTTTCTTGAGCTGCTTTTCAATACGCAATTACACCAAGTCGCCCAAGTTTGGGCCCTGTTACAACCGAAGCGACTCCCGACATGAGTACCTGTCTTAAGACACCTGTCGCTGTCAACCGCAACAGCGCTATATTCGGACGCGGATATGTTAATACACGCACATGCACAGGCAGCGCCGAGGAAAGGCCGTCTATAAGCCGGCACACAGGCTACTGACCTACAGCCGCTATGCATAGGAGGCGAAACATTACTGGCGCCTGGCCGGGTGCAAGGCTATTTTTCGACCAGCGACTTCGGGAGCCGAGCGCTCAGGAGCGGCGCAAACGTCAGGAGCGCGCCAAGCGCTGAGCGACGGGCAGCCGAGGTCAACGCTTCGAGTCCGTGACGGCGGCGCGACAAGTTGACCGGCGCATCGAAAGCGACCCGTCGAGGTCACGGCAGCTGTCGAGAGCGCGCACACAAGCGGCGGCCACCGATCCCGGCGTCGTCGGCGCAGTCGTGGGTGTCCCCTGCCCGCGCGGAAAGCAGAGCGCCGCTGGGTCCCGGCGCCGAGCGCCGCGGAGCCCTGCTTTCCCTGCGGGCCGCGCACACATCCGAGCACGTGGGCACTCACCGCGGACACCATGGCTGCAGCGGCCGACACTCCTCAGATGGACTCCCCCAGCGATAACGCGAGCGACTGAAGGGGCTCCGGTGACCGGTTCTCCTTTATACGCGCAACGCGTGGCTAAATTTGTATCAAGACGGGCGGCAATCGAGCGGCGTACGAGAATTGGGGCATGCTCTTCACAAGTAGCCAGCCAGGGCGGCGGCGCACTTTTTTCCTCTTTGCGCCCTTGTAGTCTTCATGACAATCGTTTTCGCGTGCGCGGCTATTCCCCCGTGCTATATTTAAAGGTGCTCCTCGTGTCCCACAGCCGCAGGTGTTGGTGAAATGGAGTGGCGGCCCTCGCCCGCGGGCGAGGGGAGACCGGCCGAGTCGCCGCCTTCCCCCCAAAACTGCGGTTCAAGGCCAGCGGCGAGGGATGCGCGCCGCCCCCACGACCCACTAGAAGCCCGGAAGGGGCTCCGGAAGTGGCTGGTTAATCGCCCATCTCTGATCCCTTTCTGCTCCCGCCCCCTTGTTCTTTTACTCGAGCGCCATGGCTGTGAGAAGGAGTGAAAGCATTCGTAGTGTTTGCTCTGGGCGATGATGTATGCTCATCGCTTCTGTGCATCTTCTTTCTTCGTTTCTTTTCTGATTTATTCTGTCGCATTTATTTCGCTTGTTTTTATCCACTGTTAAAGCAAAGCGCTAACGTATGTCGCTGAGCCCTCGTACGTGCAACTAGAGAAAGTAAATAAAACTGGTACATGCAATACAATCTAACGCGAATTTTGCTCGTAGGACGCTAGCGATAGCCTGTTTTTGACGGATCATCCTGTGACTCAGCTCTTTTATGGCGTCTCCGTTTAGCCGTAAGAAAGGGTGCGCACCGCTGGTCCCTTTTTAAAAAAATACAGCACTGTTTAATGCCTAAGCCTGTCACCAACATCTGGTCAAAATAAATTACTGAATATATCTCAGGTACACAAGGGAATCAATAAGATTGAAATAAATCAAATAAAACACCTACAAAGGGCTGTTTCTCAGCTGTGAACACTTTTCTATACCACCATCGCGGTGTCGTAAAGGAACCGCTCGCCCTTAACATATCTTCATTTCAATCAATCAATTTTATTTCTTCTATTTCACAAACAGACAGAGGAGTGGCGAGTAATATTTATACTAACATAAATAATAATATTTGTACTCTATTTCCCATTTTTTATGTCCGATTTCTTACTGTCTCTCTCTCTCTCTCTCTCTCTCTCTATTTTCCGTACTTCAAAAGCATTCTACGGCTAGATCACCCAGAATGTTCCCGCCATTCACAAAACCTGTGACCGAACTAAATGCGCTCAAATTACCCAAAGTGTGTCCTGAGAATGCAGCTTCTGAGTTCACTCGCTTCTGAGTGCGTTAAGCCCATTCGACGCCCGACCTTTTACCGAGGCAAATATCCTGGGTGAATGACCTCACCCATCATCAGCGCAGAAAGCTGCGCGTCGCTCTAGTGATACTCTTAAGATCAACGGACCTGAGAGCCCGCTTATAGGGCAAGCTGTGTCGTCTATACACCTCGCGTGTACTATCTGTTCTGGCTCTTGCCCCCTATTCCCTTTTTCATACCTCATTTTATATCTCCTGTCCTCCTCCCTAGACAGGTATAGGTTACATAATAAAAGTAACTGACTACAATCACAATAACTTGATTAAAAATGCAATTCATTACAGTAACCAATTACTGTGCCATAAAAGTAATTGAGCAATTACTAAAATGTAATCGATAACTTTTACATTGCTTTCGTCCTAAGCTTTATCGACACTGCACAAATACTGTAAATAGATCGAGCTGGCCTGGCTTTTTCATTGTGTCCTTTGGAGCCCTACACACGTTGTTAATCTTCACTAACAATTGTTTTCAAAATTTACGTCGGTAATCTTCCCGTTTTATTGTGAACACACCAGGCAGCGAGACTAAAGAACTCGCTTGATGTACGCGCTGTAGGGAAGAGCGTTGTTGTACAGGTATACTGCGTTGTACTCTTTTTTCCTTCAAATTCAAGCGTTGCCTGTTAGAGCTTGCCTCGAAAATAAAGTAACTCGTTACATGTAATTGGTTACTGAAAAAAGCAATTGAATTACAGTGAGCGTTACCGAGTAAAAAAGTAATCGATGAATTACAATACCCCAAAAAATGTAACTGATTACAATTAATTACATGTTAATCGTTACGTACAAGTCTGTCCTTCCCCGTTCACGTAGCCAACCAGACAGAAGTCTCTCTGTACTTTTTTTTCCCCTCTCTCTCTCTTTATACCTCGATTTCGAGATAAAAAAATACCTTCACGCAGCATCCTTTCAGAAATGTGGGTGTGTGGCGGACAGAAAATCAATAAATAAATGCACAACGCAGCGATGCGTAGTGTCATGGCATTCCTTTTTATTTCGCTTCTTTTTTTCCCCTTTTCTTCGTTATTTTTTAACTCGTCTGCTGTGCTTCTCCGTTCATAAGCCAATCGATTAGTATACCTACCTTTACACTGCACCTACATACTTTGTGAGAGCCGGTACCTGGGCATGTGCGAAATGAACTTGTTGAAATAACATTCAACCCGGTGGCACTGTCTTGACTTTCTTGTGCCACCTGACGGGCCACAATTATTCGGCACCAAGAGTTTCTGATGGAGTTTCTGCACGGGCTCTCGTAGTTTAGTCTGAAGCAGCACGAAAAGCACGGTAGGGCCCATGAAGGTTTGAAGTGCCCAAATAGACTGCAGAGAGCATGCGTAGCGCCGCCATTCGTTATGCTTCAGATAAGTGTTCAAAACTGTCGTGAAGCTCTGCACAGGGCTACGCGTGCATGGATATATCGTGCAACGTGATTCCAATCCAGACGCGATCGTGAAGATCTCGGTGTTCAAAGGACGTTGGTTCTGCTGTGAAGAAAGTGTAGCGACGCAAATTCAGGCAAGACACAGAGGAAAAATAGAGAGATAAAAAAAAATTGTTTACTTGTCGCCCGGAACGCAGGAGGAGGAGAAGGGGTGTTGCTTGCTGCAGGCGGACCTATAGCCTTGCAAAAGTTGCCGGCAAGTGTTCCGCATGGAGCACACATATGTGCACTTATGTCGACGGTCTCTTGGCGTACAAGTGCATCGGCCTGCTTGTAAGCACGGAATGCATATTGGCCACGTTAACGAGGCTTGAGCAGAGCTCTTCCCAATGTTTCCCGTCCATCTCGGGCAGTCTTGCCGCGGCTCGACAGCAACGCTTCACCCATGGCACTAGCTGCCACCTATAGCAGAGTACCTGCAGGAGCGTTTGCATTGCCCTTCATTGTTTCCTGAGACAAACAGATTTTCGGATAGATTAAATATATTGTTATCTTGATTTCCTCTTCCTAATTGAGAAAACAATTCATCTATTGTTTGGAATTACTTGGAAGCAATTTTCTATTTCCCACGCTTGGAGCTTTCTTTTCCCACTGAAAACCCGTCTGCTCAACTACGCGTGCTCTTATCTATAGTATTAACAAATTTCTATTTCTGAATCTGTGTATATGATTTCAACCAATTCTGTTTTGTTCTTTTCCTCAATCTTCTTGGCCTGTCTCCTGTGGTGGGAAAATTCCAGAGTTACAGATAAAACAACGAAAGAATGGCGGTTTGTATGCAACGGTGGCTTACATGCTTATGTTGCATGATGATGCAAAAAGAAACAGTTCCTACTTACATCTAATTATAGATATGAGATAGGCGTTATATATATCCACGAGGTTCTCTCTCAGCCGTTGTTTCGAAAGCACAGAAAGACAGCGCAACAACATGGTCCGGAACTCCGTTGCACATGCGACCGGGAACTCAGGAACGTAACTTTCTTCGTCGCACACCGCGGAAGACAATCACCTCTGCCGGTATGCTCTCTCCCACGGGAAAGTTGTATTCCTTCGTGGCGTGGGGGATGAGCGTTGGGCACTTCTCCTTCCTTCTTCCTACAAGCACACGGGCCGCGCCCCTTCGCTTCATGCCTCCGTTCGTCCAATGACAGAATTGAGATGAAAACATAAAGAGCCACTTTCGAGGAGTACACATAACATGTTTGGTTTCCGTGAACAACTTCCGTTCATGCTTGGAAATTTCAACGTTATATGCCCTAGAGGGAACGTGTGGATGATGTTAATTGGAAACATTGGTGGCAACCCTTTTGTGAATCTAAGACATGCGCTGTAGTACACGAACCAACTAAAGTATTCGGAAGGTAGAAATTCTAAAGAAAAAAAATTAAACTCAAATATTTCACGGGTGAGGTCTGATGCAGCTTGTGCTTCCCTGGCTAAACCGTTTAGTAAAGGATTAAATACAGCATGTTTTCTCCGCCTGCAAAGTTTACGAAGTGTTTGTGCTTCTGCGGAGTTTCAGCGTTCCGAAAACTTTTGTGGGCAGGTGTACGAACTGCATGGCGTTATATCCATTCTGAAAATAGCCCAGCCGCCATATGGGTGCGTGTGACGTAGCCCGAGTGCGTTACTTGGCGCAACGTTCAAAAAATATGTCCTGGTTACAGCTCGTTATAGTGAAGCGTTCTCACTATCGCTGCATTCATGGACTCAAACCGAAACGATTTGTGAGCGAATGGAAGTTAGTGCGCGGATTGTTGTCCTTTCAAGAAAATGATCAGTATAGCGCAGTGCGAAGTTAGTACCTATATACGTATGGACGAATGAGTGAATTTGTTGCATCCTCTGACATGATCCGGGGCACAGTTGTACCTCGCGAATTAGCGATGCCTGTCCTGAGCCTTAGCGAAGAAGTAGTCAATTCGCAAGCCAAGAAAAAAAAATTGAAAGGTAGGCGCTGTGGATGTAAGCAAGGATGATAGATTGAGGAGGAAGAGATGAATTAGTGAGCTAGCGCTTCCACCCTTCCGTAAATGAGGTCGACCTTGAAGAAAATGATAAAGAAGAAAAAAAAACACTTTTCCTTCTAGCTTCGCGTTCCCCTTTCTCAAACGCGGTATATAGTGAAGCCCTCACGCTTGCATACCACTGCTGCGCAAGAAAAAGAAAAAAAAAAGTGTCGGGCATTGCAATTGAGTAAACACCGAGATACAGGCCTGGACATGCAACATTAATGGAAGTGATAAGTCTTAGCTCTGCTCAGACTGCATGTTCTCTTTTCAATAGCGATTTTGAATTTCATACGATAGACGAAACTAGAGCATCACGTGTGTGCTGCTGGTGCTTTTAGTGCCCCTGAAAAGAAAAAAAAAAAGTGGGCGTGCATCGTGTGATGTTACCCGCGTGGAGCTAATGACCTCCATTTTACTAGGTGTCGCTGTGGCCATCGAATAGTTCAGGCCTTTTCAAAAGGGATAAGCTGGTTTTTCTCATTTTGTTATTCGCCTGTAGAAAATCTGTCAACGTGGGGAAATTCAACATAGCAGCAGATCTTTAGTGATACGCCTCTTTCTAACCTCTCTTTGCGCCGGAAAATTACCCGTTTATCATTGTTCCACAATTTTTTCATGATCCACACCTGATAAATGAATTTCTTAGTGAGCCAAATAATTTATGTGTCATCTCGTAGTTACTACCGCCATAAAGTTGACATCCCTTTTAAGGCGAAAGCCTTAGGTGTCCATGTTGGCGGTGCCCTTGGCGTGTCCGTGGTGGTGCCCTTGGCGGTGACCTTGGCGAAACTGAGCCGTGACTGAAAAATGGCCGATAAGAATGCTCGGATTGACGTCGCATTTCTCATGGAGGTTCCTGTAAACAAAGTAAATGAGTGGCTTTGAAAATAAAATTTCGTATATTTTGGTCCAGGTGGGAATCGAAACCGGGCCTCCGGGGCGCGAGACGAGCACGCTTTCCTGAAGCCACGGCTGCTCCACGGTTCAGGCTTACTAAAGGTGTGCCTATAGTGCGTGCGTGATTGCACACGTCACGTCGCAGCCATGTCGCTGACTAAAGGTGTGGCCTGCTGGACTTTAGGTACTGCGTTAAGTGTCCATATATGGCGTTAAGGAGGTCGCCTTAGTGCCACACGTGTACTTCCCATTGCGGCTCGTTATGTCTTGCAACAAGTCTAGCCCCGACTGTATAACTTAAGCCATTATCAATATGTCATTATAAAGAAGCCTAACCCCGATTGTATAATTTCATGTATTACTAAATGTGCAGCAGGCTTTCGCCTTCTTGTGTTACAAGAGTAGAACACCTGCCGAACTTTTTGTCCCACTATTAAATATTTTTACTCGTTCATCCAGAAGACAGTCAATGAACGGAACCGCTTGCGCACCTCCGTCGTCGCCATTCTCATGGCTTCCGCATTTAAATCTACCATTGAAAAGTATTGTATGTACCAACCGCTTATGACGTGTAGTGCAGACAGACAGTGAACTTAATTTTATCCTGAGGTGTAGTACAATTTTTCTTTCACCACTCGCTTCGACTAGAAATGTACACAAATAGCTTTATGTAAAAAAAAAACACCTACCTACGTAGTTGCCACCACATCTTTTGTTTTTCTTTTAAATTTAATAATAATAATAATAATAATAATAATAATAATAATAATAATAATAATAATAATAATAATAATAATAATAATAATAATAATAATAATAATCGTCCTATTTATGACCACTGCAGGACGAAGGCCTCTCCCAGCAATCTCAATTTGCCCCTGTATTGCGCTAGCTGATCCCATCCTATGCCTGCAAATTTCCTAATTTCATCACACCACATAATTCTCTGCCGTCCTCGACTGCGCTTCCCTTTCCTTGGCACCCGTTCTGTAAATCAAATAGACTATCGATATCTTCCCTACGCATTACACGTCCTGCCCAACTCTATTTCTTCTTATTTATGTCAACTACAATATCGGCTACCCTCGTTTGCTCTCTAATACACACCGAGCTCTTTCAGTCTCTTAACATTACGCCTAACATTTTTCGTTCCGTTGCTCCTTGCGCCGTCCTTAACTATGTTGTAAACGGAGCAACCCATTTACAACAGAACAGAACAGGATACACTGCTCCACTCACACCCAGGGCTGCTGTGGTCATACGATCAGATTTTCATGATAATGGGGCTGTGGGGGGACGGCATGCGCGGCTGTCCTGTCATGATTTCGTACTTTGTGCGCTGCGCTGTAAAGGAACTGTGCGTTAGGATATTTCATGCACGTTAGAACACGCACTCCTTCATCAAAGGTTGAAGTGCATCCCGTATTTTTGTGGTGGCGTGAGGCACACAATATCTGTTCGATCAAATGTACTTTGCGACAGACATACCCTTTTTTCTTCATTTATTTAATTTTCTTTAAACTTCTTTTTTTTTCTGTAGAACCGAGGGAAATGAAAGAGACGAGACATTTTTCTATCTCACTTTATCCACAGCAACCTATATATCACAGCACAAACAAACAAACAAACAAACAAACAAACAAAAATGTGGAAGGGAGATTTTTTGTTGCTCTTGTTTTGTTTTAAAGCGAAGCTTTCTTTGGCTCGTGACAAAAGGGACGGGTAGAAAAATGAAGGAGTAGACAACACTCCACCGATGGGTTCAATATTGCCAGGAGGTCACTGAAAGTCCTGTGAGCAGGACACAGGGTGCGTGATGGCTAGAAATTTAGCACCTCTCGCACAGCTGAAACAGCAGGAAAAGAAAAGCAAAATATATCACTGTATGACCCCGTGCGCAAACTTCCCAGCAAAAAAAAAAAAAAATAATTGAAATGACAGCTATCTAAACGCTAAGTGTTGGATTAAGCGTGAAATGCAATGGTCGCCATGCATAACAACGGCTGTGTATATATACTTCACAGTGAAATCGTGTATAAAAAATGCTCGCACACCACGCTTCTCGTATAGTTTTCAGCCATCGGCAACAGTCGTGCAGTGCCTTTCTCGGACGGCGGTGTCTGGCCGAGGGGGGCGCTTGTTCTTAATTGCACGGCCATTCACACGTATGTACACGTACACGCTGCGGCCGTTTCACACGGCTTCTCGTGTAACTTAGCGTGCTTGGGAATGGCAGAGAACACTGCCGCGTGCGAGCGTCCTAACTCGTTTTAGAAACCAACTCGGACGGGAGCGCACGAGAATTGTATTCACCTATTGTCCATTTCAAATTACCTTCACTTAAAATGTTCTCTCTCTCTCTCTCTCTTTGAGGAGTATTTCAGCACTCTTTTTCGTAGTTGTCTCTATGGTTCGCAGCGCATGTCAAAATAATAATAATAATAATAATAATAATAATAATAATAATAATAATAATAATAATAATAATAATAATAATAATAATAATAATAATAATAATAAATACAACGGCTTCCGTCCGGCCCGTTACATTTGAAACAGCAGCAGCGGGCATTGCGTTCGCGAACTGCGCAACGGTGCACGCAGACGCCCCGTAACGCGCGCCCTGTAGGATATGGCCGCGGAGACGCGAATCTTACGTGACCGTGCGTGATCTCAATTTAATTAGCGCGTCTAGCCCTACTCGAAGAGAAGACAAGCGCGGCTCCATAGGCGGTGCGCTTTTGTCGTGCGTGCATGTAATACATTTTCACGGCAAAAGCGAGAAACGACCACCGAGAGCACTCGGTTTCCTCCTTTGCGCGCCCAGCGAGCTCCGCCGTTACAGACACGCGCGCACGCCGTCATTTCGCCCCTTGCTCTCTCCGCCAAGTATACACGAAGCTTCCTGCTTTCTGGCTCGGCCCCGTCTTCTTTTCTTTCTTTCTTTCTTTCTTTCTTACTTACTTTGTCCTCTTGGCGAACTCGCCGTCACAACCTCCCTCCTCGTGCGTCGGAGCGCAGCGGCAGTGTCACCGCTGGCTGAAGCGCTTTATTTATTTGCGAGCGAGCGTTCGCTCCCTGTGGGAACAAAGGCAGCGTTAAAACAATGGACACTCTCGGAATGAAGCGGCTGTTTGTATACGCCTCGCGTTTGGCGAGAACGACAACGTAAGAACACGTGTGTGTGCCGCACTGCATTCCAACTACGGAAGAAAGCAAAGCGGGAGCAAGGTCCTCCTGTCTCGCGGCAATGCAACGAAGAATAAGAAAAGGTGCTCTGCAGGTGTGTAACAGCGTGGTGTAAGAAATGCTTATCAGGCAGTGTCGCGTTCTTAACGGCACACCCACTGGCAGAGGAGAACGTCCGAAAAGAAAAATTAACCGATGTTGGGATAAGCAAACGCTTATGAGCCTGTCTTTCTACGCTTTATTTATTTAGTAGCTGACGTCGCGCTTGTTCGGTGTGGATTTTGGGACAGGCGCTTTTTAACGACCGTATGATAGTACGTCAGGTGCCGGGACCATCTCAATCAGCGAATCAGAGGTCACTCTTTTGACAAACGAACCAGGGACGTACGTTGGGGTACGGGCAGCCTTCTGAACTGTAGAACATACAAGTGGGCACCTAACCAGTTAACACTAACCAGTGAAACATTGTTGTACGCATACAACTATGCTGGTAAAATGCGAATCTTTTTTTTTTTAACGAACGAACCAACCGACCGACCGACCGACCGACCGACCGACCGACCGACCGACCGACCGACCGACCGACCGACCGACCGACCGACCGACCGACCGACCGACCGACCAACCGACCGACCGACCGACCGACCGACCGACCGACCGACCGACCGACCGACAACGACCAACCGAACGAACGAACGAACGAACGAACGAACGAACGAACGAACGAACGAACGAACGAACGAACGAACAAGCAACCAAGCAAACAAACAAACAAACAAACAAACAAACAAACAAACAAACAAACATACAGGACGAAATAAACTGTAGCCGCATTTCGAAGTTATCTTTCCTGAGAGAAAATAAATGTACGTTGCATGACACTGAATAGTCTTGCGTCGTCACGCATGCAGTATAACGTCATGTGTGAATGATGGCAGCTGAAGAAGTAACTTGATCGCTTGGTGACTTGGATGATTCAAGAATAAACTCTATATGTGTGTTCCAACTACTCCTGCGAAGCTATATGCTCGTATATAGTATAACGTTTCTGGAGCTTTGGGTGCTGCAGTTTCGCGTACCCACTGGTGCGGGCGAGATATACGTATATCACTCGTTGGCGGGCGTTCTGGCAGCAGTAATGATAAAAAATAAGAGTACGACATTGAACGTTTAATCTCGGCGCACATCGCATGCCACGTGTTGTAAAAATTAGGATGATTATATGCCACAGCAGAGCGTCGGTCGTGCAACAAGACCAGAACGGAAAGTCTCAGTCAGCTGTGTTTACCAGCTGCATGGAGCTAACCCCTGTAACGTATAATCTGTGGTTACGACGCGGCTGGGATGATATTCGTGCCCCAAGAATTCTTGTCACAAGGCCATATATGGCTGGGCTTGAAATAAGCGTTACAAAAGTACATGACCCCGACTTGCACCCTCCTTCCACCGAAGGGAAGAACCAATTCTGAAAACACGCCGGACGAGCACGTCACAGCATGAAGCTGTGCGGCTATACCGCGATTCACGAGGTTAATGTCCAGCTAAGGGCAGCCGTACACGTGCGCGTGGTCCATCATTAGGGAGTGCGAAATAGCACGGCGGCGCCCTCTTCCACTTCGCGTCGTCTCAACACATTTCCGCCACGAGTGATTGTCGACCCAACTCCAGAATAACCGAGGTTCAAAAGGGCGCTTTAAAAAAAGAACTTGGCTCAAACCTGTTTTGTTTGATGTCTCCGTACTCGAGTTTCCGTCTCAGTTCTTGCGTATCGGCGTTCAGTCATTATCCTTCTTCTTGCCTAATAATTAAGATTTGTATGAGGTACGGTTTTGTTTCCATTCCGCTGTGGCCGCGACAGTGGTGGGGAAGATTGATGCGAAATCCTACCAGCCTGCGATTGTCACTTTCGCATGCCAATAGAGCTAAAGGAGGAATTCTGCGCACGATTGATGTCAATTACGTAACTAGCGTTAGCGTTATCGTTGCATGCACCACACTGCGCATGCTCTGTACGTAAACGGTGCTGGAGCTCTTACGTATTTTTTTTTTTTTTTTCGGATTTAGCGGTGAACGCTAACGCACGCAAGGGGAGCCTTACGTACGGCGACATGGCGGTGCAAGTGAGAGCTGCCCGCTTCGGATCTATCGAGTCGTCGGCCTACACTGTTCGGCTCATTCGTTCCCCACTAATGCTCCGTGTTTGCCTTAGATTTGTGTGATGATGCTTCGACAGCGGCGTACAGGTGACAAATGGGCGTTGTTTTCGATATACGTTCTCGATTAGCGGCGCAGTAGGCTTAACAAGAGGGTTTGCTTATGTTTGCGCATGTTTGCTGTATTCGCCTCGAGATGGCGCCCAAGTGTATTTGCGTTAGCGTTAGCGTTTCTCTCCGTTCCGCTATTCTAAACCTTGTACCGCGCAGTGCAGCCTTTCTTTGCGTTAGCGTTGCGTCGCACGCTAACGTTAACGCAAGCGTTTTACGCTATACTAAAGCTCACTAATGAGAACAATCCCTACGGTTCTCTCACGCTCTGTTTATCAGCAAGGACGTAGCATACTATGTGCACAGTCAAGTTTGCCACAGGAGTGGCCCTTATTTCTCCAGAGTCGCCGTACGCGTAGCTTCCAACTTCAGAGGCGCAGGCATTATTTTCCTTTAGCTGGCGCACCAAGAATCACCGTGCGCCATTTCTGCGCTTGGCGGCAGGAGCATAGGTAATCCATGATCTGCGTCTGGGCGAAGAACGCGGAGGGCAAAGGGGCAGACATGTCGCCAGACGAAAACCGTCCGGCTCAGCGCCCGTCCTGGATTCGCATGGCCCGGCAAAAGGCGTCCATGCGGAACAACGTTCGGACATGTGTGGTCCGTTGGGTCATTTGCTGCGGCCGCCGCCGAGACCGCGGCGATCGGTGAAGAGTGGGCAGCGCGTGCACTCTTTGGCGAACGTCTCCCAAGTGCCGCGGGGTGTTCCCACTTTTCGAACGGCGGTGCAGCACGCCTCGAGGCGGCATGGCCGTCGCTAGCTCGACGCTGCACGTCATCGCGGAGGCGGAGCAGAAATTGCCGTGAAATTGCAGCGTATAGTGACGCTGAGAATAGCTCTACCCGCCGCTGCTAGAGAGACGCCGCCTCCGCGAGACAATGCGGACTCTTGTGTGCGCGGCATTATAAGGCAGCGCATTGCGCTATACACGTACAAATATAACACCCCAAATCGAATTGAATGGGCACAGGGGCAGCTCTCCTTTTCGGCATCCTATTTCTCTTGTTCGTGAAACACGCCATGTGAAACAATGGAACCTGTCCCTGGCAGTCGCCATACGGACTCGAGTCCTCTCTCTCTTCCGAGTCCGTTTCTCTGTTATTACTCGAATCGGCAGCGTCCTCTAGGTGTCCCGCCGGCGGCACAGTCGGTCACCCGGTGACGGACAGCGGCCGTCGTCTCGTGGCGATGAGGAAGCAGGCTTTCATGGGGAGGAGGGGTCGCCCGTCGCGGGTGTCGCGATCCCGCCGTCTAATAGGAGCTGCTAACTACGGGTCAGAGCGCGGTCGGCGCGGCATTGTGAACTAAGCTTAGCTGCGCGGCCCATTTCGTCGTCTGCCGGCCTGCTGCCCCCTTGTTTTCAGGCGCCGACCGAGTGACAGGGGGGGCCCCGAGGAAGCCTTCCGCGGCGGCGCTGCCCGGAGTTTTCGGGCGATGCGCTGCTCTATGGGCCAGATGTTATCGGCCCGGTGGGAAAAGAAGAAAGAGCGGCCAGCGTTTCCGCGTTCACGCATGCGCCGCCTTCAAGTATAATCCTCGATTTGCGAATTCCCCTAGGCTTTTTTGTCTAGGGGCGCTCGACGGGCGCCGTTTAACGCGGCCCGGTGAGCGCGCGCGCTCACAGACCGCCCGCCAGGAAAAACTGGGCGACGGGAACGGGCGCGTTCTGCCTGGTTGCGCCGTGCTCGCGTTCGCGCGCTCTCGTTCGCGCTCTGCTAGCGCGTGCAAAGGCAGCCGCTATACCTCGTGGACACCGCGCGGCGGCTCAGCTATGCCATGCGCGCGCCGACACATTGAAATTTCTCCTTCGCGCGCGCTGCCCGGCGGGGCTGGGCGCTCCGCTGCTTTTGTTTTCTCCGGGGGCCTCTCGCGCCCTCCGGTAACATCGCGACGAGCGCTGCTTTCCCTCCTCAACCGAGGTGTTGCACTGAGCCGGTCGCTGTGCCGATAAGCCACGGCGACACGGGCGCGAGGAGGGGGAAAAAATACCAGGAGCCGCTCAGGGAGAACAGAGAAGTAACCGATTCCAGGATCCGGAAAGGAGCAGTCATTGTCTTAAGTGCGTTGCGTCTCGGGTCAAGCGCTTTGGCGGATTCCCGCTGTTCTGAGGCGTTGCCTCAAAAAAAGACTACAAAAAGTGGTAAGCCATAGTTAAAGAGGCGGAAAGAGTGATAAGCCCTTCCTGACTGGTGGCGGGGCTGGCTTGGTGACGGTGCACGCGTCCGTGCGACAAAGACCTGCAGACGCGCAGCGGTGGCGATCGGCGAGAGATGCTCCAGAATGGAGGCTTCAGATATATCTTGCAACGTGTCATACGAACACGATTAAAGTCCAAAGTTTTCAAGTTATATTACTTCTCTAAGCGCCTCGCACTGCGTCGGCCATCGAGAGCACTCTCAAAGAGGTCATTAAGTGCTGTTCAATTAACAGGTCACTCCAAGAGGACCAAAAGACAGATAGATGTCTTCTTTGAATTCTAAGGGTATAATGGGCGAAACCCTGCGATTTTAATGACAGCTATTTAGCGGAAGGCTGCAAACTCCGTTCTCTAGTGTCGTAGTCGAGAAAAAATTGTTCTTGAGTCGCACTGAACATATGCCAAACGTTTTGATTTCCTTGTAGAGCAGCTAATTTACTTGTACATGTTTTGCCACGCCTTTGCCTTTCTGCGACATAATTGTCCCTTGTTTTTACATCGCACAGAACCATTTGGAATACAGGCTCTTTAGGAGTTCCATCTGTACTTTTCACAGCAAAACGGAACAGTCTTCTACGCGTATTATCACAAACAACATAACCCAAGCTTAGTGTCAACCTTTATTTTTATTAATTTAAGCTCTTAACTTGCACCTCTGCTCTTTCTTTCTTACGCTTATTTGCCTCGTCTTTCACGCAAAACAACAATCACCAATTCATTTTCCCCTTTATCATCTTGCTATTTTCTTTTTTCTTTTGTTCTTTCATCTTTTAATTGATTCATTCATTAAATTTCTTATTTGTTTTCTTGCAATTTAAATCATATCGTCAAACTTCATCTCATACATCTCATTACTACCGTCAGTTTCGCAAGATTCATGCAGATGATGGATACTGACCGTAATCCACAGGAGCCAGACCGCTTCACCGAACACTGCACATCGCACCAGCTTTGTCATAGCTAAATCATGACTCGTCTTCATAATAAACGCTCCGCGTGATAACACCTCTGTCCTCGCTGAATCCTATAGGACGCCAGGCGTACCATGCCCACATTTTATTTTATATGTTGGCGTTTCTTAACAAAATTATGCTCTTTGGGTACTACTTGAAAACCCCTATTCAATTTCTCTAGATTGCATTATTGCAGGGACAGTTTTTTTTCCCCTCGACGTTATTTGTAGCTTAAATTTGACGGGGCCGTAGAGCCCCTCAATCAATGCTCCGCTACTGTATACGAAAATGCGTATCGAAGGACTTTATGTATAGTGCATGGAGGGATTGACAGGGGTAGATAGAGTATTTGTGATTTGAAATTGGATCTGATTAATTTTTGTTCTATTATTCATGTCTTCCTATACCGAATGGCCCACTCGATTGCACATTGCCTGGTGCTAGGTCTACGTCATCTGAACATGCGCCCCACCATGCGCTCCGAACTGCGTAAGCAAATGAAGTAACGATATTACTGGTTGCACGCTTCAATATTTTAGTACTCGAAGGATTTTCTCGCTTAATACGTTGATGACGCATCGCACGCTTAGTGAAAAGAAGAACACCGATACGGAGTAGCAGGAATATTGTACGGCAGCTATGAACTGAAGGATAGTGTACAGAGCAGTTTGAGGGATGAAAGATACAACAAAACGCTGGAAGGCGCCGTAACGTAGTATATAGTAGTAGTAGTATAGTAGTATATATACATAGTATGCGTGCGAGTGTTCTCTTAGAATGTATCAATGTCGTGTAAGCGAGATTGTTCAGCGTAACGTCCTGAACTCTCTGCCGTAAATTGTGCGATGCCATGCTTTTAGACTGGGAGTCGGGTGGAAAAGCGATCACGCATTTGCATTATTGCTAGATTACCCAAAGATAACTGGACCGAGTAGACAACCGCCGATAAAATAGACACGTGCATCACGTAACGCGTTACACGGTTGTGTGACGAATTTGTGATTCATGAAAGATTTATGATGCACAAATAAATTATTTTTATTGTGTTTCTCATTTTCCCACATAAAGGCTTCAACATTTTTAATGAACCATATTATTTTGGTTCATTTACGTGCTCAGAATAATGCACTTCCATGGATTCAAGTATTCACTTTACCTTAACCATATGGCTCAATATTAATCCTTAGCGTTGTACGAATTACTGCTCCTGTCGTTCGGAATGGCGACTGATGGGGCGTTACGTCGCAAGTTTGCACCTAGATGAGCTACGTCAGATAGCAATTCAGACTGACTTTTACCACTTGGGGTACTTTAACGAGCATCGAAATAACAGTCCACATGTATTTTTGCATTACCCTCCTGTCGGGGGGGGGGGGTTTCGCCGAGGCCTCGTGTTCAGCATAAAATGCTGAGTTAGGGACGGATCGTTGATATGATATTGTCATGTGTTTGAGCTCTACACTGACGTGTCTATACGTTGTTCAAGTTTATTTATTATCACAAATCCCCCTTCTCTCTTGACCACTGACATGAGGGGTTGACGAGGCAGGAGTTGTTCTGGGCCGTCATGATGCCGGGCCTACGTTAAAGTCTCAAAGAGTGTTTTATTACTGACAGGTCGCACAGTAGATAGCGCGCGATAAATATGCAATTCGCCCTCGCCAACAAGGGTCATCAAACAGCAACACGCTGTTGAAGTCCCATGCGGAAGCGGCTTGGATGAACGGTCTCACGTTGACCTCTTGCGCTGATGTCACCCGCTTGCATTGCAAACACATTCATTTCGAATGGGCGTCTTTAACTTTCTTATCACGATTGATAGCGTTTCTTTTTTGTTTCATTATTGGCTTTAATAATGCAATCAACAGGGCCGTACTGCGCGCGAAGAAAGTAGCGAAGACCTCTTGGCAGCGCTACCGACTTGGCCAATCGAAATGTAAACAAAGCGAGTCCGCATCGGCTGTCCGTTTCAATCGCCCCGAGAGTTCCACGTCCGTATACGGCGAGTCGTACATCCACGACAAGTCGGCTGGAGCACGTCGTAGAGGAGACAGGTTGAGATCTTGTACCCTGAATGATGCTTCGAGCGGGAAAGCGAAGCGACCGCCAAACGTCAACACGGCATTTATTCGTTGTCCCTGGTGCATCCGTGATCTGATAAGCTGCCCTGCTACCCTGAATGGAACGGCCCAGGATCGTCGCATCCACCAAGAGACGGGCTCGCGCGTCTTTTCAATTGCCAATTCGAATCACGACGAAGGCCCGGGGACTCAGATATGGTCCATCCACGCCAATAAGAATCGACCTCGAAGTTGGGGGGAGGGGGGGGGGGGGAAGAAAAGAAATAGAAATCGGCGAGAAAAAAACGAGGAAGAACTGACAGATGCAAGCTGCCTGAAGGGATCCACTGGCGTATATGTAGGTCTGTGCTGCTGGCGGACAACAACGGATAAAGAAGTGCCCGGGCGGACCGGCTGCTGGATACTCATTTGAACTTCTATAGGGGCCTTGAAACCCGTTTCCACCAATAACCGATTAAATTGAGGCGGTTGCGGAGAAGGGAGGGCGGTGGGGGTGCGCAAGGAAAACGAAGGAGAGAGGACCACGAAAGTAAAATGACCCGGTTCTTTTCCTTTTCACGTTCGTTTTGAGTATGTGTGTGCGTTTGGCCGTCGCCTTTCATATTTATTCTTTCTCCGTTTCTCTCGCGTGCATAGTTGCGCTTGCGGGCTTCTTGGGGCGCTGAGGCCTGAACTTGCCTGGGGAGCAGCGTGGCTGGCCGGCATCGAGCCGCCGGGCTCGGCTGGGAGGGGGGGCACAGCACGCGACGGGGACACGCGCACGTGCGCGCAGCTGATCTCTCGCAGCCAGCGGGAACAGGGCCACCGCGGTGCGCGGCCGGGTGCGGGGTGGGCGTGCGGCGGGCTGCACTTCCTCGGCGCTCTCCGCGAGCGTCGCATTGGCCTCGGCTAGGAATGATCGTGTTCCTCTAGGAAATGCTTTCCTACTGGGACAGTTTGGCGATAGGTGCACTCCCCCCCTCCCTTTACTAGCAGCTCCCTCTATCCTACTGCTCAGTTTAAACGTCTGTGGTCTGCCTTTTTTCTTTCTTACTCTTTCTTTCTTTTCCCCCTCTTGCTTGATTTTGCAAACAACGCATACATCCTCGAGGCAAGGACACATACGCGATCTCTGCCGCTCACCCCGGTAGTACGCACGACTTGTCGCTGCAGCGCACTCAGACTACCGCGTGTACGTGTCAGGATGGCAGTCGCGGCCCGCTCGGCGGCAGCGCGTTCCCGAAAGAGCTGTAAAACAACGATTCGAGACTCTTCTTCCTTGCGAGGCGGAAGCCGGCGCGGAGGTAATCATGAATGCCTAGAGAGCAGCTTTGACTGGGGCGTTGAACGCAGCCATGTCTGCACGGTTCATTATCTTGCACTCGTGTGGATCGAATGCGCCAAACTGTGAATTTCCCCGTAGGCTACAGGACTCCAGCCTTTTTCTCCGCAGCCTTTTTTCTATATCAAACCTCTCCGACATTATGTTCTGAGACGCCCGTATTTCACAAAGCAGCTCGTTGTAAGACCTGTTCACAAGGGCGCCGGCCAAGCGAACGGGGTGATCATTCTTAAGTTTTGCAGAATTTTCAAAAACAGCCTGTTGCAGATATCAAAATTCAAATCCTTGAGCTGGATTATTGAGAGAGGCGGCCATTACTTGTACAAGAAATCGAAACACATTCTACTAATTAACAAAAATCACTAAGTAGTTTCGTAATTAATTACTTTACAGCACATATGGCAATTCACGAATTGTAGGCGGTACGTTTGCAAAGCATATCCTCTTGGAATTAATTTCCAGTATGACACCAATTTAAAGATATGCGCCTTCAAACTCGCCATAAAAATGGCCTGTTGTTCCACTTATTCTTTAACAAAACGCTCTTTTATGCTTTGAAGCACAAACGTAACTGGAACGCCCATCTATTTCGTCCCCCACATTGGGAAATAATATCTCGAAACTGGTGTCATTTCCAGTAGATACGTCTTTTAAGCTCACCGGCTACAATTCATAAATTGTGTAACTAGTTCATTTTCGTTAATTAGTCGAACATGTGTTCGATTTCTCGTGCTAGTAATGTCCACCTCTTCGAATAATTCGGCTCAAGGACAATAATTATGCTATCCGCCACAGGCGATTCTTAAACATTCCGTAATGATCACCCCGTATATTGTTAGCGAAGGCAGCCAATCAATGACAAACCGTTTTTACGAATTAAAAGTTTCGTGAACTCGGCTCCGGAACCGCAGTACCAGCGCTGAGCTGCTAGGATATCAGGGGCGGTATTCTGTAAGAGTCTACTTAGTGGACTGTCCATTTCGGCTGTCGCTGATTGGCTGCTGCTTGACGTGCAGGAAGGAGACTGGCTGGCACCTTCCTGCACGTCAAGCAGCAGCCAATCAGCGACAGCCTTTCGAAATGGACAGTCCACTAAGTACACTCTTACAGAATCCCGCCCCTGCTCTTTGTCTACACGCGGATTCTGAAGGAAAATAATGAAATGATACGCCGTGAACCATCGCGAACAAATGAAGCAAGCGGGGAAAGCCAACATTGATCCACAAGGCAGCTCGGGCATCCAGGTTCCCCTATTAGCGGGAAAATGAAATCACACTCTGTGGCACATTCCATTCATGCCGCGCAAGAACCGCTGAACCAATTACGCCTTTGAAAGTTGTAAGATGCACGAACAGAAAAAAATGCGCTCAGCAGTCTCGGAGTGATGCACGCGAATCGTAAAGTCGACACGTGTTCCCACTACTTACAGTACCTCAGGATTTTTCGTGTTTTGTCTTGCTGGTTTAGCACCGATTCAAACTACTCTACATATAGATTGTTCCCTTAATTATACATTTCTTTTAAGTTATCATCCGTTAGATTTAGCGCTAGCTTCAAATACCTACCTGTTTCAGGAGGCTCATAAACTTAGGTTAGCTTTAATTTAAGGCAGGGCACATCGAAGAGGACAGAACGGAAGCTAATTATCAAAGGGTTCCCTCATAGGCTGAACTCTCACGGATAAAGATATGCATGTGCATATGCTCAATGGTCAACTACTGCCCAACATTAAAACTTTTTAAGGAGGCTGTGCTTCGACCCGTGGAGAGGTCACTCACAGGCATAGAAATTCTTAAGATCACTCATGGTACATCGCACACTGAAACTCAAATGAGACAATTTAGACGCCAAATAAACATAATTTCCTAGAATGGAAATTGAAGAGATATAGAGAACGTAGCTTCGAGTTCAGCTATGGAATACACCAATTTTTGTAAGGAAAGACAAATATAAAAAGCTTGCCTAAACGAAACATTTCTTGTTTTCTTTTCTTCTCTTTTTCTTTTTCGTGTGCCATCCATTGAATTATACCTGGCCTTTATCCTGATTGTAAAGCTAGCGTTCCCGCAAGGCAGTTTATCGAACTAATGGCGGCGTAGTCAGTTTTTCATAGTCGGTTTCATCGTGAGAGCCACTCCTGAATTTTATGAAATAAAGAATGTATAGGAGTGGCTCTCACGATGACACCGCGTGCAACTTACGATCGTTCATATTTTTCTTGTTCTTTGTTCCACCTAAAACGGCGTGACCACGGGTACGTTTTTCCGGCTGGCTACCCAACCTTTACCTCATGAAGGCCTCTCCGACTCCTTGTGCGTGGCTGCATTACATTTGTATTGACGTTCCTGTATAGGCGACATCACGGTCCTCTTTCGACAGCCACCCTGTCATGGGCCAAACATAACGCGCTTGACGGGCGCTTGTACCTCATCACACACGCACGCACGCACGCACGCACGCACGCACATACACACACGCACACACGCACTTCGACTGATACTAATGATCGAAGAGCACATCACTGTGTATAATGTGTGGTATGTGTAACGTCATCCGATCGCGTTGCACGGCTTTACCACAGCTATCGGATCTTCGCTCCTTGGTGTCCTCGCCTGACCGGCCAGTGCCAGTGTAAACTGCCACGTGCGCATGTTTTGCCACAGTTACCAGTGAGATAGAAAGTTCTATAGTTTACTATGTCACAGCGCCATCCTCAGCTTGCAGAGGAAGACAGGTTCTGCGGCCATGGGATGCGTCAGATCTCACTTCCCTAGTTTGATGAGCGCTGCCTTGTTGACCTGTTTACGTAAAAGCCACACTACACCACGCGAGGAGAACAAATGGACCACTAGAAAGTGAGTTCGCTAAGTGGCTGGCATGGGAGCCAAAATCTAATGAGCACGAAAAAGAACTAACGTACCTTTGATTCTATTTTGGTGCTTTATGTCTGCGTGTATTTTTGTTTGTAGATGTTTTACGTTTTATTCATATCGGCCATAGGGAAGGGAATGAAGTGGAAGAAAAAACATGCTTTAACTGGTGAGATGTTCCCTCCACCCACTTTTCTTGGCTATTAAACGGAAGAATCCGCATTAAAGGGGAGGCGATCGAGCTTTTGAATCTACCTTCACAATGCCGATTTTCCCGGAAGTCATTGTTCCTATACGCTTAGAATGGTCGATTAATTCGCCCTCACCCTACCATCTGCTGGCCTCCCACCGAGCTCACTTAGTTTAGCGACTACCCCGGAAAGGCTGCGGTGCCCGGTAGTATCCTCGGTCCAGAGCGAGACAAATTTTACTTCAACTGAGAAACTGTCTTTCTGAGGGACCCGCATGGGTTCCTCAGAAATGTAGCAATGTGCTACTTTTAGGTGGATGTAGATGTCCCTCCTTCTATACCTCTTTCATGCACCTTCCTGCACCTTGCGGATTTCCGCAAAACTCACTTTTTTTCTTCAGTATTTACGTACTATACATTCGTATGTAACTTGCGGCGCGTGATTTTCGTCGCTCGACTGACTCGCCCGACCCCGTCAACAGCCCGTCGTTTCCCTCGACACCCATGTTCCGAAGCGCCACGTACACGGTTCTATACGGGAGCAAGGAAAACAGACGCGGAGGAAGAGCAGGGGCGAGGGGGGCGGCCCGCATGCCTCTAGAAGTGAGCTGCTTAACGTGGCGCTGAATTCGAGCTTTATTGTCGGCTCCGTATAGTCCTGCTTTGAATGGGTGCCATTTCCCCGAAAACGTCCATAGAAACGCAACCTTTTCACTGAATGGCCGTGGCCAAAAATAGGAACGGGCCGCGCACTGCCTTGTACAAACATAAGTGAGAGCCTACCGCGCATGGACCGTGCCTTTGTATATGCCGCGGCAATCTTCTCCGAGCAAAAACGAAACGCGGCGAGGTCGCGCTTGTCCACCGCGGGTAACTATAAGCTGCTGTTTTTGCTATTGAGAAGCTCTGGCGCAGACAGCGAAGGCGGTCAATCTGCAGGTGAAGAGAGAAAAGCCGACCGCGAGCCGTCTTCCGCGCGCTTGATGGAA
Organism: Dermacentor silvarum; assembly: GCF_013339745.2. NCBI lineage: Eukaryota > Metazoa > Arthropoda > Arachnida > Ixodida > Ixodidae > Dermacentor > Dermacentor silvarum. The sequence goes on along the minus strand of NC_051154.1, from coordinate 56,250,322 downwards.
TTCGACTTGCGAGACTCAATTTTTAACCGTTCTCATCACGGTCGTAATAGGTACTCTCTCACGTCTTCGCAGATGAGTATCGCTTCTACGAAAGGCCTTGTCAGCTCTCTGAATCGGCCGTCGCGACGCAAGAAGGGATTATTTAAGCTCGAGCCAGTGGCGCACCGACGGGGGGGTTTGGTGGTTGTAACCCCCCCCCCCCCCCCCCATTTTTTTTTTTTGGTTTAAACTCTTTTCTTTCCTTGCGCATTTGAGTACTGCAACTAAGATGTAAGACGCGCAATCGTCTGCACACTCGCAAAAAGCGACTTTTTTGACAATTTCCCGTGAATAAATTGAAATTAGTGCTGTTTAGATGGTATTGGCAAACTGTCAACCCCCCCCCCCCCCCCTGGCAGAGATCCTGGGTGCGCTACTGGCTCGAGCCGCCCATCGCCGCAAGCCGCACCGCACGCGTGCGGTCGTGCGAGAAATTGCACATATCGAACACCTGTGCAGAAATGTACGCAGTGTAAACCGAAATTTGCGCACAAGTGTTTGATACATGCAATTTTTCGAACCCGTACACAGTGTAAGCCGAAATTTGGGCACAAGTGCTCTATATGTGCAGTTTTTCGCACGACCGCACGCGTGCGGTGCGGCTTGCGGCGATGGGCGGCTCGAGCGAAAACAGTCCCGAAGCCGCGTGCTTTCCAAGCTACGAAGGATGTCCATACCGCACGTACATACGCTCTCGCTTTGACACAACTCGTACCTGCTTACGCTGCAGTCACACATTCATCAACACGCGGCGTCTTGTATACCCGCACGCGTGCGGCCTACTGATTCGCGATGCCACCTCAGGAGCAAAACCAGCCCAGCCAAGCAAGAGAACGGTTTCCTCCCGACTGTTGCTGCACGTCTTCTATCAGCCACAAGAGGAAGAAAGATCCTCACCCGTGCAGGCCTCTCATTACCATCGATATTAGCCTCGGGACGCTTGTCGAGTCGTCTTCCGCGAGAAAAACTACAGCCGTTCGCCTCGCTGAGTCGTGTTCGCTTTTGGGGCCGGTCCGTCGGGCTCGCGAGTGCGCGCATTACGTGCTAAATTGTGCCACCTTTGCATATTGTTTGCGGACGCGAGATCGCTTCACACGAAAGGAATAATCAGCATTTCAGATCTCCTAAAAACGGCGCTCGCGCACGCAGTTTCGTCGCACGTGGCCTCACGTGCCAGAGGCAGACGCGCTCAGTGCGTGCAACTTCAACTAAAGCGCGCCCTCCATTCGGAGAACGGTGGAAGTCGTTGGAACGGTGGCGGAAAATGCGAAACTCCGTGTCCATAGCCGCATAGCTTCACGCGCGCTTTTGCATCACGTGAGCTATGATGTGCGAGCGCATTACCACATTTATTTATAGCATGCGCATCTCTTGTTTTACAGCACATACGTGTTCTTGGCCGGCAGTCACACAGGGTTCGTCAATTGAATTCAGGGAGCACTTCTACAGAAAACTTTGAAAAAGCCAGTTCTCTGCACGAGTTAAATTGGATCCTTTCAGTTGTGTTTGTTTGTTTCTTTCTTTCTTTCTTTCTTTCTGAGCTTTTTTATGTTGCCTGCAAACATTGCCTTCTTTTCTGGAACCGCGAAAGAGAAGTTGCAACGCCCGTTTGTTGATGTGCAAACGCTGCACTGATATAGTCCCTGAAAGTTTACTTCCCCATAACTTTAAAGGTACAAATGGAATAATGTAATAACTGCCAGTGCCGAAAGCACCTGTGAATGGCGTTCGCGTTCCGACGATAATGAACTGGGTCAGAGTTTACTAAAAGTTAAAAAGAAAATTATTTTGTGGGCAGTGTTGTGCGTAGTTCCTCTATGGCTAACGGCATACGATTATTCAATATGCCAACTGCAGCGAGTGTCACGAGTTGCATGTCGTGCCTATAAACTGCTTACTGTCACTGCCTCGGCTTCTCTAACGTGCACCCAATGCTCGGTACACTAGCGTTTTTGTATTCCGCCTCCACCGAAATGCGACCGCAGTGGCTAGGAATTGAACACGTGACCTCACGCTCATTTGCAGAACGCCAAAGCCGCTAAGCATAATTAGCTACCTCGGCAAACATCGTGAGTGCGTATACATTGTATAGTCGGACCGCGGTTGCTAAGTTGGAACGGCGACGTGAGATTTACGAATTTATTTATTTATTTATGTGCGCTATTGCTCAGAATTATTCTATTTCTCGAATTCGACATACCTCAGGGGCCCAACTGAAGTTTCTATGTGCACGTCTGGATGAACGTCACTCTGAACCTTCTCTCTACTTTCTTTATTTTCCTCCCCTAACACTATTCCCCTTCTCCAGTGCAGGGTATAGAAAACAGGACGCGTGTCTGCTTGACCTCCTCCATTTCCTTATCTCTTTCTCCTTCTCTATTCAATTTGCTCTACTACTGCGACAGCAGCTCTAAACTTGGTCTACTGTGTCCGTTCGTCCATCCATTTGTTCGTCGTCCATTCGTCCATCTATTCGTCAGCCCAATCACCCGTCCACACATCCGTCTGCATATTCCTCCGTCCCGATGACTGCCGACAAATTGTCGTCATCGTCAACGTGTCGTCGTCGTCACATACACCACTGCGTTGCTATATATATATATATATATATATATATATATATATATATATATATATATATATATATATATATATATATATATATATATAGACCACGATGCGTGCATTGCAAAAATGCTGTTTTTGAGAAGGTGGCAGTGCCCGCTGAGCGAGCCCGCTGCGCTCGCCGTAAATGAATGCAACGCCAGCGAAATCTCTATATTGTCTGTTTTTTTTTTTTTCAACTTTTTTTAATGAGGGGAACTGCTATTAAGTAATAAATGACACGTTATCGCAATAAACACAACACAAGTACGTATGCCGAGTAAAGATTAAATAATTACTCAAGTAAATCGAACGATCAATGTTGATTCCTGTCGCAATGTATGTGCATGAAGGAGTGAGAAATAAGAGCCACCGTTTAGGCTGCTTGACGGGTTCTCACCTCCGCAACATGAGCAGCAGTTACAAACAGCAACATAATCTGAATACAAGGCAGTGAACATATAGTCTCAGTATAAGGTGTCCTGTAGGATATAAATGATGATTACCTAATATAAAATTCGCAGGAGACATTGTGAGTCACAGTTTGTGCGCAGGATCGGGATTCTTATCTCTTTGTTTTCTTCTTCTTCACTGTGTAGCTGTCGTGGCCCAGGTCATTTATTCCTTCACGTACATTGGCAAAATTATACATTTAGAACAAGTTCAATCGTAGGCTCGCCCCCCCCCCCTTTTTTTTTTCTCTACTTAGGGTAAAAACGGATTCTACAACGAATCGTTGCCGCTTTAGCATACTGCATTTTCTTATTCATAGCTGAGAAAAACCAATGCTTTTCTACGTGTCAAAGGCGTCACCAGTGAAAATGCGGAGCGATAATATATTCCTATCTGAGGAGTTTGCTTCTTTTGGGGCAAGTTGGTGCGACATATTAGAAGTTTAAAGAGCGCTAGACGAGACGGGGACGAACATACACGTACACGTGTATATAGACCAGGTCCTGTGTGTACGTCTATCTCCGTCCCCGTCTCTTCTAGCTGTATGAGACGTGATCTTGAACACAAAAAAGCTATACGTCGTGCGCTAATACGGATGCAAGAGGAAATCCGGAAAATGTATGCATTTTACGAGCAGAGCACGCTGGCGGGGCCATCAGTGCATCCCACAGAGGGAAGTGCCCTTTATGTGCATCGCTGTCTTTTTTTTTTATCAAACTGTATCAGACGTGACCGGAAGTGATATTAGCTCGATGCACTGGCGCCAGGAAGTAGGAAATAAGTGTGGGTAGTCTGCGCACCTATACTCCGCTGGAGAAACTAGATGGTTTGGCAGCTTCCTTTTTCCGGTGATGTTGAATGCTACAGAATGCTACTGTGGTCTACATAACCGGTGACGATGGCGCGCTCAGTGAGCCCTTTCGTATCTAGCAGAACATCGCTCGACAAAAGCGTAAACCGGTATAAAAAGCGTAGAAAGGTATTAAAAAAATCGAATGGCAGCGTCATCAATTCGCTCTCCTTTTTACGTACGCAACCTCTTACCGCAAGCCCTCGATGTTTCAAAGGGTTTCCCGTATCCGATTTGCACGCTCCGTTCTGAATATTTTAAAGTTTTTAGTTTGTCTTTACAGACAGACGAGTCCCGTCACGCGGATACCGAAGCAGGAATTCGACTACTCAGCCTGCTTACACGGTAGATCATCTAAATGCCGTGGACGTCAAGTATTTGATTCAATACGTTATGGGGGGGCACTGCTATCTGATAGCATACGAAAGCATAGGGCCCCGTCTTGCACGTTATATGCACGTGAAAGAAGGTTGTTTATGTTTCGCAGTGAAGAGGATCCACATCAAACTGCATTCATTGCGATTTACGAGCACATTTTTTGCTGGAGGGCACTTCTACAAGCAGACGGGCCATATCTCAATGTGCAGGATTTCTCTGAAGAATTATCCCCGGTGGCACCACCCCCAGGAATTAGGAACATTAGAGCGAACCCCCCACGCGGGCCACCATTTTCTTTAACATTCGTAATTTTCGCGATGACGCGGCAGTACGTAATCACCGTACGTGACCAATCAGTGAGCGGAGTATTGAAGGTTGGACGAGTTCGTGTCGCGAAAAGACGGAATGTGAAGAATGAAAAGACAAGACAGCGCTAACTACTAACATTTTAAAAGCTTAATTTTCTTTAGCTACTTCGCTCACTTTGGGTGGACTTTGGCAGATATCACACATTGGAAACTGGGACGAGAGTCACATTGGGGCACTAGTATGTATGTGCTGGCTGCTGTCTGGCCTATAGTTGTGTTGCCGAGTATGTGCCACTGTGTATGTGTCCAAACAGACAACTTCGGCATTGTGCATGCGCCCGTTCTTGGCCAATCTCCAGAATGAACGAGCCGAGGTGGCACGAGGTCCGCAAGAGGCAATTCCGCGTCGAGCTCAGCCGCTTGATGGATAGCCATTGCAACGAAGCTGCAGACAGGATACTAGGGACACTGCATTGTTTCAACTGGAGTGCTGTAATTACAGCAGGATATGCTGTGTCGTGGTATCATCTTGACATTGTGGTTGCAGCAGGTTACACAAGAAAGCTATCGCTGAGTTCGGCAATCATCTTCGATGATTTCTGCCACATTAAAAAAAAATTTTATGGAGAGGGGAGCCTATACACCATGTGTCCCACGTAACTTGTGTAAAAAATATGCAAGTGCCATGTAGCTGAATAGAGACAAGATAATGCTTTCTTTTGCCGTCGCTTGGAGCAAGTCAGACTATTTTTTTTTTGTATTTCGCCCAATTACACAATTAGTTTTCTCAAATATTATGTTCAGAACAAAAAGTGTCCGAGAGAAAATGGTAGAACACCTTGAAAAATTTCTGATCTAGCTTTCTGTTGCTGAATAGGTGCTACATAAATGTTTTTTCCAAGTCTGAAAGAAAGCCCACAAAACCCAGAAAACTGCCGCGCGACTAGTCCTAAAAATTTAATGATCACCGGATCCGTTGCGATTTCGCTTCCCAGTCCAAAAAATCGTTGGTGCAAGTACAGCGTTCGCTCAAAGGCGTACAAACTGCGCCTTTCACTTGTAATGCCGGAGGCAGCGCAAGTACATTTCGTTTACATAAATTTATTCATTGATTTTTGCACCACTTCCATGTTCTAAGTGTTTCCGCGGTTAGGCGTACACATCTCTAATACTCACACAGGCACAAGGCTACGCATCAGCTGTGTCTACTTCTAAATACCTGCGGCTAAAGCCCCTCCCTGCGGCAACCCATAGCCCTTGTATTTGTTTGCAGAAGGCGTAGGTATGCGCTAGTTTAGGACACATGCTACAAGCAGACTCAAGATGAATATTAAATTAAGCTGTATCCTTAAATTATGCTTGTGCATTATCGAAACGACCAGTCTTACCATGCGAGCAGGTCTTGGAAACTCGAAAAGACGTCAAAAATACACGTGGTGACGCCGCCCTGATGTGCCCGCACGCCATGACATCACCGACTTTCACAGCGTACACTCGATCCTCGGGAACTGTTTACTCGTAAAGAAAGACTACATTGCATTCTCAAAGAACCGAAGACTCGAACTAGCAAGTTTCGAGAACTTTTCCTGCGCCCAAACAGCGCAAGAAGGTACTTTGAAATTCTTGGCTTTACGCTGGCGTGCCGGCACAGAGACTTGGGCGCTAAATTCAAAGAAGGGAAAGTAAGTCGTCATTTACGTGCAGTCAATAATCAATCCTTTTTCTCTTCGAATGAATGAATACGGGGTTTTGTGAGAATACTTTATCAGAGAAAAAATACCACTGTCGCCCATTAGGGTGCCTCTAGGCGGGACTCTTAACCGTCTCTCTATCGAAGAGCACCGCACGAAGACAGACGGAGAGGAAAAGGAAAGCCTTAATTGCATCCCCGTTCGTGTGTTCGTGCTCGGCAGCTTGAGCATTATGTTTTCAGGCGACGCCCAGCTCTCGCATCACTTGAGTCCTAATTGTTTACTGTCTTCAGCTGCAAACCAATTTATCAGCCTGAGCAACAGCTCGTCGCTGTTCCTTTCATGCGTATAGCCTGCAGAACCTGCTCCACGAACAATGTTGTCCCACTCGTAAAGAGAGCCTGTGCCTTCCGGACTCGAGGAATTATTTTTACTGTTTATTTTCTTTGTAATAATTATTGCTCGCAACACACAGGGTGTATACGTACACCACGCTGAGACGACGTATACGCGGCAGTAAAGTGAAAGCTCTCCACAGTCGGCAGCAAAGCATTTTGGGGTCAGGTAAGGTGTGGCCTGCGGGAGTCAGACAAAATACCGCATAAATAACGACACTGGCTCTTTCCTTATTACTTAGTAGCATCCGCTGAGCCCTGCCATTGACTCGTATTTAGGGCGTGTTCTCCGGTCCACCTCCTCGTCTTCTCACAGCCAAGCGTCTTGTGTACACACGTCACCGTCTGTCTCTTCAAAGTTACAAGATTGCTTTTTCTTCTTTCTTTCTTTTGTTTCGCCCTTTATATGACAAACAACGCGTGGCCTCGTTCTAACAAACCGACTGCGAGTAGTCGTTGCTTCCTCGGTCGTGTACAGCATCACATTAGGCGGAAGATATACATAATTCGAATGAACGAACGAATGAAAACTTCATTTATGTTAAGACGTCCCGCTAGGTTAGGGAGCCGTCAGACTAGGGCTCCGCTGATGAATTTTTTCAGGCACTTCTGGACGTAGTCCACATGGTAGCGTTGGTCGTGCTGTGCCTTGGCGAGGATGAGCCAGTCCGGGCTGGGAGGGTATAATGTGACAAGCATCGTCACGTGCATTTGGCTTGCGCGAGTATTTCCGTACAGGATTATAAGGTCTTCAGAAGAAAGAAAGAAAGAAAGAAAGAAAGAAAGAAAGAAAGAAAGAAAGAAAGAAAGAAAGAAAGAAAGAAAGAAAGAAAGAAAGAAAGAACAGCAGCAGCATCAAGAGCAATTTCTACCCTCGTGGTGGCGGTTCTCCGTTCCAGTGAAAATATGCACAAATACAGCACCCTATTATTTCCCTCTCTCTCTCTCTCTCTCTTTTGCCACACATTTAACGAACACATACGTTCACAGAAGTACTAATCACATGAGTATAGGCCTCAGGAGCTCTTATATAAATAAATAAATAAATAAATAAATAATAAATAAATAAATAATAAATAAATAAATAAATAAATAAATAAATAAATAAATACGTGGGAATAGAGAAACCCTTTCGCTCGATGTTCCCTGCACCAATTTTGGTGAGGTTTGTTGGACTTGTAAAAGAAAGCTGATGTACACCTGCAGCAATACACGATCGCCATGACTGCACCCATTGCTCACACCACCGGTGTAAGAAATATACTTCAGGTGTTGACACTCCGCCCAACGGCGCGACCAGATCGTGTTCGCTGTAGCCACGCCCCATCGGCCCCTGAGCCGCAGCGCCCCCCCCCCCCCCCCTCCCTCCCGCCGGCGCATGTGCCAGAGCTACACCGTGGCTGTAGCACATGCGCCGGCCGCAGCTGCGTGGGGGGGCGCTGCGGCTCAGGGGCCGATGGGGCGTGGCTACAGCGAACACGATCTGGTCGCGTCTTCTTTTCTAATTTAATGTCCTATATAGATAACTACTCTGCTTCCAAAAGTCGATATAATTTAACTGTCGCTCTTTAGTGGAACAGATTTCATTCACATTGGTCCACAGTTTGCATAAGAAAACGTTTTCTTCGTTTTACGTGCGTTTCAGAACGAAAATCGGAGTTGGCACTGAGCTAAATATACACTCTATTCGTAAAAACAGAACGTTTCATGCATGCGTATAAAGCCTGCATCGCACAGCCATCAAACGCCCCGTCCCGCAACCTTCACGTCACCGGTCTGTTGTGAGACAGCGTTTCCTCGCCGATTTCTCCTCAAAAACGGGACGCCGGCGACGTTGGCCGATGCTCTTAACGTCGTCGTCGTCGTCTCTTTTTTTTTTTTTTTTTTTTTTTTTTTTTTTTTTTACGAGACCGACGAGGAAATAGTGCCTCTAGAAGGGCGCCGGTGATGTGAAGGGGACGGGACGGGGCGTTTGACGGCGGTGTGATGCAGGCCAAAGACTCCGCGGCGCTGGTTGAAAATATGCTGCTTAAGGAACCTCAAAGTCCTCACATCACTGGAAATTTCAATCCGGTAAGCAACAATGTGAATATGTATGTGTCATATAGAGGCTGTTCTCGGAGCGCGCGCCCACAAGCAGCAAATCAGTCGCTGCTATTCCTCGCTCTTATCTTTTGTCGGAGAAGACTTTTACCCTTCAGAAGAACACAGCTGCCGAACTGAAAATAATGGGGTAAGAAATTTATTCTTTCCTGCGGCAGGTCCATACGGCACAAAATAATAAGTCGCTCTGATACCCAATTACGCATTTTTTTTTTTGTTATTTCTCTCGAGATCATAACTTCCGCACTAAAAGCTCGTCTTCATCATTGACGCCATTTTTACTGATATCAAGATCGCAGTCTGTGTATTTATTGCTGTATTCCTTAAAACTCTTCTCCCGCTGTCTTACAAGGGCTCTTTCTCCCTTTCCCGGCAGATGTAGGCGAGTCACACTGCTTTTCAATAAATAGTTTTCTCTCTCTCTCTCTCTCTCTCTCTCTCCGTGGGAATCGCGCGTGCGGAAGTGTATAGACGAGAGCACAGCGTAACACTCTACATCATGTCACGAACGATGGAGCGTTCGTTTAGCATAACGCGGTCATGCGTGACGACACGCACACACTGGTCGCTCTGGTTACGGCAGCAAGCTGCAAAGAGCAATACGCATTGGCGCTTTGCACGAACTGGCTCGGAATAAGTGGCCCGTGAAAGTTAGTGAGCATCCCAGCACCTTTCCATTTCCACCGCCGTTAAAGCCATCTGTTTATTCTTTGAAGCGTTGCGAATGGCCCTTGTAGTCTCGGAGTCTTCATTGCAGGAAGTGGCACTATTTGGGTTTGCATCGTCTTCGTGCCAGTATTCTTTCCACTTCGCTGCGCCCAGCGTAATGGGCTGGTCGGGCACGCACGCGTGCTTTCAGGTTCGAGTCTCCAAAGGAATTCAGCGAATCAGCTGTCAATTCGCTGACACACGTGCAGTCTTGAATTTTAGTACGCTGTAATAAGCCACCTCTGAGACGCCTCACAGATGAGTAAGCAGTCATGACGGCACAATTCTCCAATAATAATTGCTTATTCAATGTCGCGGGCGATCGCTTTGCAGATAATGCGGACTTCTATGAATACGCGTGGCCTTGTGCAAGCTGAAAACAGCGCGATATGCAAGCGCGCTTGTGTCGTCACTGAATCATCCGTGCATTTCGTGCGGTCTTCCTCATGGAATCTAACTGAACCTAACTAGCGCAGGCAGCGTCGATGATGTATCATCACTCAGAATAGCCCAGGTTTGTACGTAACTTGAATTCTATAGCCATGCTGAAACTCAACGCTACACTGCTAACAAGCCGCCTTTTCCACCAATTCTCTGATATCACCACCAAAAGGTCAATACGAGCGCTTGAAGGCAGTACGTAGAAAGGGAGTTCGTTTGGCGGTGGGCGGCGTCAAACAAGGTGGTCACAAACGAAGCTGAGTCTCTTCCGTTCCGCCTGTTGGCATCCCAAGCCTTGTTGACTCAACTGTTAAAGCTTGGTGAGTCCTCCGCAGGCAAGGCGCTTCTCCGGTGACTGCGAGCAAGAACGCGCTCCCACTTTCATGCGTCGCTGAAAACCTTCCGTCTGTTAGGTTTTCAATTACCTAAATAGAGTCGTCTGGAACCGCCATGGTCTTTTGAAGATGTTACCTGCCGCGTCAGTGCACCCCAACTACCGGCGAAGCCCACCATTCCAACTGCCGAAGCATTTTTTTTTTTTTTCTGGGCCACTTGAGCACAGCGTATCGAAGCCACTTGCAATTCTACACAGATGGGTCGGCGTTCGTCCATACACAAATCTGCGCAGCGGCATTCTGTTCACCTTTCCTTGACCTGTCATGGTCTTGTCGGCTGGGCTGCTCAGTTTCGTCAACAACTACAGAAATTGCTGCAGTCACCGCCAATTTGCAAAATCACCGCCGATTTGCGGAAAAGGATCTATTCTACACAAGATAATCGTTATTCTCACGGACTCATCGTGGGCTTCCTCGGGAGTACATGGTTTACTAGGCAATCTCTGGCGTGCCTTAAAGACCTTGGAATAAGCAGAGGATTCAAAGTGAAATTTAAGTGGATCCCATCACATGTTGAAATTGAAGACTAACTCTCCAACTTTTTCGATTACTGATTTGATCGCGATTATTCGGTTGATGTGGCACGAGCAAAAACAGGAAAGCAGATATTGTCGTACTGCTGCATGCATTTCTCCGAAGCATTGAACGTGACGGTAACGACCCTTGTTCGACTAAGATTCTTGGCACAGCATATTGTGTTATGAGCCACCTGAGCGTGAAGCTACTTGCTCGTGAAATAGTGAAGGTTCACCTTGGTTTCTTTAGGTTACCAGGTGATTTTTATTCGTTTAGTTGTGCATTATATGAGTGCTGTGTTATACTAAAGACGCCTGTATTTTGTCCACTTTTGTAGGTAAGTAGGTGCGAAACAACAAAATATATTGTAGTGCCTGGGGTTGTCAGTGAAACAAGGCAACTAAGCTAGACTTATTTGCTTTGAGTTCACATAACCCTTTCCATCCAGAGTTATTTTTTTAAAGTTTCCCAAATTCAATTTTTTTCTAAGTGTTTGATTGAATCAGCACATTAAATAAATGCCCGAAATATACTCAGAACAATATATTTATTTGTAGAACACCTATAAAAATTTGTTTAATTCTAGAGAAAGTTGACTTCACTACACTACTTGAAATTGGCTTTTTCAGCGCCGATAATGTAAACAAAAAGTGAACGTCCCAAACATAACTTCTGTGGCCTGTGAGAGTTTTGATGGCACCGACCGTCACGTAGAATCACATTTAGAGATGCAGGAAGGCCCTAGTATATACGGTACACATCAAATCCAAGGAGTGCCATTTCACGTCTTCACAGTACGTCTGCGCTTCTTTCTTTTCGAACTTTTCTTTGTCCGTAATATCACTATCGATTTCGACTTCAAGTTAATTTTTCTTCAGAGTCTGAAGAATTTTCACTGATTGCCCTCATTCGGTAGTTTCTTTACGGAAAGCTTCCGGCACATATTCCATCAAACGACGACACCATTTTACTTGTTACCAACATTAATGGTCAATTCTGCAGTCCTCCAAGTCGGATTGCAAAGCGCTCCCCATTCGAGTCGGAGAAAGCACGCGCCATCCGAATGGCAAGTCACTTTCCGGAGCGGTGAGAGGGAAGGAAGCGAAGGCCGAGGGGAAGTTTTCGTGACGCCCGACAGAACGCCGCCGCATCACATAGCATTATATTACCACGCCGAGCGATAATGAACAAGTGGTGGGCTATGAGAGCGATCGCTACAGTGGTGGTCGCTTGCAAGACAGTCTATACGTCAGCCCGTTCCTTTCTAGGGTTCAATTTCAACCACAGCGCTGATTTCATCAACGCTTTCCTGGGCCTCATTATCTGTTTGCTTTATATATATATATATATATATATATATATATATATATATATATATATATGTGTGTGTGTGTGCGTGTGTGCGTGTGTGCGTGTGTGTGTGTGTGTGTGTGTGTGTGTGTGTGTGTGTGTGTGTGTGTGTGTGTGTGTGTGTGTGTGTGTGTGTGTGTGTGTGTGTGTGTGTGTGTGTGTGTGTGTGTACAGGGTGTTTCAGCGAACACTTTCAAAATTTATTTAGCGGTGCCTGTTGCAGATAGCCTAATTCTAGTTAATGAGCTGGTCTACTCGAAGAGGCGGACATTACTTGCACAAAAAATTGAAATGCATAATCGACTAATCAACAAAAATTCACTAATTAAGTTTTAACCTATTTACCTGATGGCCCATGTTGCAATTTACAAATTGTAGCCGTGGAGTTCGCAAGGCGGATCCACTTGGAACGAATTCTCGGGATGACACTATAGTTTCGAGATATTAATTCCCGAACTTAGCGGAGAAATGCATTGGCGTTCCAGTTAATTTTGTGCTTCAATGCAAAAAGCGATGTTTTGTTAAGAACAGAACGCCAATGCATTTCTCCGCAAAATTCGGGAATTAATATCTTGAAACAGGTGTCATCCCGAGAATTCGTTCCAAGTGGATCCGCCTTGCGAACTCTCCGGCTAAAATTTGTAAATTGCAATATGGGCCATCAGGTAATTAGTTAAAAACTTAATTAGTGAATTTCTGTTAATTACTCCATTATGCATTTCAACTTATTGTGCAAGTAATGTCCGCCTCTTCGAGTAGACCAGCTCAGCTATAAACTAGAATTGTGGTATCTGCCACAGGCAACCTTTAAAAATTTTTGAAAGTGTTCGCTGAAACACCCTGTATATACAGGGTGTTTCAGCGAACACTTTCAGCCCTGTGAGCCCCCTTCCCCCCTCCACTGAAGGGAGACTTTGAGCCCTGGCAGTAATCCGCAAGAGAGTGCCTTTCTTCGAGACACGGATTCGGGCGACGTCTGCTGACACACCCTTGCTAAAGAATCACCGCCCAAGCACTCCGTACAGATGGTTAACGGGCGAAGCTGAAACGTGCGGCCCCGGTGCTTAGCAGTGGGTTAATCCCGACGCTGTATTGAAGCGTTTCTCAATTATTGGTTACATGTTTGTGTTTCTAGTGGAACGCAGGTGCCAATAGCGAGCGGATGCTGCTAACCACGACGCCGAGCTAACTCGAGATATCGAACGCATGTGACAACGGCGAGCCGAGGAGGCGGCGTTGCGGGCAGAGCAGCGTCAACGTGGCAATGGCGGGAACGCGTTCGCCGGGGCCAACGCCCGCTTTCGGCGGGAGTTTATCGAGTGGCACTTTGGCTTCGGCTGCGATGAAACGGCCACGTTGAAATCGCGAAGTGGAACGCAAGCGCCAATGGCGGGCGGATGCTGCTAACCACGACGCCGAGCTAACTCGAGATATCGAACGCATGTGACAACGGCGAGCCGAGGAGGCGGCGTTGCGGGCAGAGCAGCGTCAACGTGGCAATGGCGGGAACGCGTTCGCCGGGGCCAACGCCCGCTTTCGGCGGGAGTTTATCGAGTGGCACTTTGGCTTCGGCTGCGATGAAACGTCCACGTTGAAATCGCGAAGTGGAACGCAAGCGCCAATGGCGGGCGGATGCTGCTAACCACGACGCCGAGCTAACTCGAGATATCGAACGCATGTGACAACGGCGAGCCGAGGAGGCGGCGTTGCGGGCAGAGCAGCGTCAACGTGGCAATGGCGGGAACGCGTTCGCCGGGGCCAACGCCCGCTTTCGGCGGGAGTTTATCGAGTGGCACTTTGGCTTCGGCTGCGATGAAACGGCCACGTTGAAATCGCGAAGTGGAACGCAAGCGCCAATGGCGGGCGGATGCTGCTAACCACGACGCCGAGCTAACTCGAGATATCGAACGCATGTGACAACGGCGAGCCGAGGAGGCGGCGTTGCGGGCAGAGCAGCGTCAACGTGGCAATGGCGGGAACGCGTTCGCCGGGGCCAACGCCCGCTTTCGGCGGGAGTTTATCGAGTGGCACTTTGGCTTCGGCTGCGATGAAACGGCCACGTTGAAATCGCGAAGTGGAACGCAAGCGCCAATGGCGGGCGGATGCTGCTAACCACGACGCCGAGCTAACTAGAGATATCGAACGCATGTGACAACGGCGAGCCGAGGAGCGGCGGCGTTGCGCGTAGAGCATGCGCGCGTACTTGGGTACGACGCCGAGAACGACGTCACTAAAACGGCGCTGCCAATGGCGCGCGCGCTTGGGTGCGACGTAGAGAACGACGTAACTGACGGCGTAGCCAATGGAGACGTTCAGCGAAACATGGGACGAATGGTTTTTCGTTTCGCCTAGCCATATACAGCTTTCGCTGTAAAACATACGAGATTCTCAGGCGGAACAACAATGTCAGGCTAACCCCGCCTGCTGCTACACCACCACCAACACCACCACCATGCATGTTACTTAATTACTTTAGTGAGTAAATTCGTTACTTGCAATTACTTTTGAGAATTAGTAACTACTGCAACTTAATTATTTTTTGGTTGGAACTTGCATTCATTATGTAAGTTACTCGTAAGTTACTTGCAGAACCATGGCAAACGAACTGTGTATGCGGTCTAACCGGCGCTGTCATCCGAGTTCTGTGTCATGGAAGCCTTGTCGACAAGCAGACGAAATCAGATTTCCGGAGAATAAAGAAAAGTGAACTTATAGTTTTACTGTACATTTACCAAAAATTAAGAACTGCGCAGTGCACTGCTGAGGGCAGCTAATAGCTAAGAAATAATTTTCTTTAGATCAGAGAAAGAAAGAGAGTAGCAGGAATTAAACAAAGTGTACATATTTTACCTATGTATTTATTTGTGTGGAATGTTTAAGAAATGGCTAGAAAGGAAAATATAAATAAAAATATTCTATGTCTTGTGGTGCTTCGGATCCACCGCGTTTGATCTCTCTCGCTTCCCTTTTCTGCCTTGTACTTCAGTGCATTATATCTGTTGTCACTTATCAAAGGTATCTTATCTTCTAATCTCACTGACTGTTTTACCTATAACTGGTATTATTGCCACAGCCATGGTAAACGATATCGCAGGAGCGCTGTGCAAGCAATTAAATGTTAGGTTTCACGAAAGCAGTCATAGAATTAGTAGCAGCTGCACGAAGTGCAGTCTTAATCATAATATTTGCCCAGGTTAAAATACACAAGTTTCAGGTATAAGATTCACACGGTAGAATTCATTTACAGTAAGAGAATAGTTTTCTAGTTCTTCTTTTTTGCGAATTTAATATGACCATTATTTGAGACAAACCCTTTACTTGTAAAATTTCTACACCAAGTGCCGGGTACTTAAAAACATTAGGCATCGAACGTGGGCCTCAGCGCCCAAATACACCTAATTGTGCATCAAAAAGCTGAAACCAGCTTTTTGATGTTTACACCACGATTGATCTTTTTGACTTAAGTCATATGAACCGCTGCATTGTTTGGGTCATTTCACTGATAACTCTGTACGAGCTCCTGCACACGGTGAAACGCATGTAGCAACACCGTATTACGCTGCTCGAGTGCTTAAAAATAAAATGCTGCCAAATATGTACAAAACTCACGGCCGCTGCCTCCAACTAGGTAATAAACAAGCACAGAGAAAGATCGATTGAAAACGAACTCAAAGGGCTACTTACCACATCATAATTTTCTAGTTGGAATCAGCTAGCGCAAGACAGGGGTAATTGGAGATCACAGGAAGAAGCCTTCGTCCTGCAGTGGACATAAATATAGGCTGATGATGATAATGATGATGATGATGATGATGATGATGATGATGATGATGATGATGATGATGAATTTTCTAGCTCGAAGATAACTGCTGAATATCGGCCACCAAAAGCCAGCGAGAAGATACAGAAAGGGTCTAACTGTGCACTATAACTTGTAAAGTTCATATTTCAAAATTTTAAAGAATATTTCAACTGTGCACAACTTTACAAAACTACCTGTCATAGGAACCACGTTTGCTGCAACAAATTTTTGAAACCTTACTTTACTTTAAAGGCCCTTATAACATCTGCGCAACCCCAGTAATAACTTTTAAGCCATTATTATCTGTATCCAGAAAAGCGATAGCACCCACTTCTTTTGCCCATGTTTTTCAGTGACAGTTTACACGGGAAAAAGAAAAGCAAGCTATGCGATTCGAATTTCGGTAAACAACACTTTCCGAAGGGGAAAAAATGAAATTTTTTTAATGTCATACTTTATTGTTGTCCGCCAGATATATGCGACACGTAAATAACTTGAAGTTAGCTTACAAGTAATTAGTTACTTTAAATAATTAGTATTCTACTCCAGTACGTTTAGAAATAAAGTAATTACCACACCACTCCGTTTCTTTTTTGCCGGGTACTCAGTAACTCGACTTAATTATTTTGGGGGGTAACTTTTAGATAACTGGAACATGCCAGCAAATAGAGCCCTAGTACTTCTGACGAAGCATATGAGAACTCACTTGTACAGCTTCGCTGTCCCTGCAGGTTCATCGATTGCTCAGATTGGCATATATCTGCGAAGGATTTTCTTACTCTCCGCGTGTGCAATGGTTGCTGCTGAATTTGCGCGTTTTCAACAAATAGCATGTTAAGTGATTACTCCATGATTACCAATTACCGCACCATCACCAAAAGTGCGCCGATCTTTCCGATAACATCTGTAAGGGCCGTAAGTATAAAGGTTTCGAATAGTGGAATGGAGCCACGTTTCTGTAAGGACAACAATGTGTGGGTAACATGAAAGTAATATATTTTCTAGATGTTCTTGTTTATTGATTATTATAGGTGCACGTGTTTTTGTAGTTTTTTTTTGCTGTGCGAAGGGGATGTTTTGAAATTATTACGAAAATCCTCTCCTGCTTGGAAACATGGATGTTCGCATGTCTTTCGCGACAACTTGGAAATAAAGAAAGTTTAATTCTGCCTGACTGTCGATGCTCGTCGTTTGCAGATACGGCAACAATATCTCAGACTAATGGACAAATCAAATCCGATCGGCAAAATTTGAATCTCGACAGCAATACTATATAAGAACGCGTTCATTACACACGATGCCTGACTTAAGAGTTTGCCTAACTTATAGTGCGGTTCTTCGGAACTTGGTCTTGCGATGCGCCACTTTTCGCGGAGCAGTTTGTCCTAGAGAAACGAGATGGCGCTTACGGCGACGCGCCATACGGCTCCTCAGCGACCGCGCACGAATACGAAACCATTACCGCTTCTACCTTGATTGTGTGCGATCAGCTGTCGGAAATGCAACTGACTTTTCTCTAACGCACTGTGCTCCATTCATGCCGGTTTGAATCATGTGGATTAAAGACGCGTGCAGTATTTGGCTGCAAAAATAGTGACTGGCATATTAAGGAATGTAATGAATATATGGGGCCAAGTTCGCGGACCGCTGCTGCAACTGTGCGTGCGTGTTTCCGGCACTTGGAGATGTACGGCTTTCCTCGAGAATACACAAATTTGCTCATCCGCCAGCCTTGTATTGCTAACCTTCAAAGAAAGGGCTTCAGCCCCTGTACGTCGTCAAGAGTGAGTACCGCTCGTTAAACAATGATAAAGGGAGTCGTGCCGCTTCCTGTCATAGTAGGTTCGCGCACAGTATCTACACACAGCTATCCCAACCAGCACGGGAACTTACACCCACTCTTTCGCCAACGTGACAAGAATAAGTGAATGGGCGCACACTTGAATATATGCGCACTATATACGCACAATAAGTGACGGTACTACACCGACAGTGCACGAATTGTTGAAGCTGAATGTTTCGTGACGGTCCACAAGAGAAAGCGAGTTACAAGCGACAACACGCATTTGCTACAAGGTATTACAATGTGCAGAACAGTTACGCTTCAAGCGTTGTGCACAGCAAGAACAAATCTAACGGAACTGAGCACACCCACGAGCGATTAGTCAGAAAATGATCAGATAGTGACCGCAACGAGGAACCTTGCTGAGTCAGAAACGTGACAAGGCGCTGCTTCAAAATATTTGCCAAATAAAGAACGAAGACCAAAACACCATAATCCTGATTCAATTCATGAGCAGAACGTTTGGATGGCTTCGAATACATATTTAGCCCCGCTTTTAGAGCAAGCACCATATACGCTGCTCGCGCCGTTTGAACATAGCTTAATCATCTCCGAAAGCGCATTTGCATGTTCTCTGAAACTGCGGCCAAAGCTTCGTGTCGTCCACCCAGTCAACGTCTACGATACCTCCCGAAACAGAGGTTTGCTACGCCGCACCGGCGTCATACACATCCACTGTAAACACGGAGGCAACGGAGGCAGTTGAGGCAAGCAATGGACGTGTCACCACGTGATCAAACATGGCAGCGCCCACGGGATCACCGCGAAAAGGGTCAATAGATTGTCGCTCTCGCGTTTCAGTTCTCCATGGCAGCGGAGTTAACGAATCGAATAGCGTACCGACGTAATGGCGTAGTGAGCGGCGTATTATTGAAACAAACTAACGTTCATTCTAAGAAGCTATCGTCGGCTCATTAGAATGAAAAGCCGCTACTGCGGAAGCGTCGAACCAGTACGTGACTGAAATACGCATACCCCATAGTTGCGCAAGCAATGAAATGCACTGCGACCCTGTAGAATCAGTAACAACAATAATAATAAATGAATACTCAGTCCCCGTGGTTGCTATATTTTGACGCCGAAAGGCCGGTGCACTGGAACAGGAATGCTAAATATAGCCCGGCCGATAACATCGTGACTGGATCACTATCAGCAGAATACGACCAAAACCGGCTCCCGATTAATATCAGAAAAGCGCCACCCGCCACACAAACCGTCCTCGCTGCCTGCTGCTTTTTCGGCTTGTATTTTGGCGAAGACGGTTGTCGGGAAATGCCTCAGTAACCGCTCGCTTGCTTCGCTACTCGTTTTCGTTCCCATGACGGAAGAGTACGGAGGAATGGGCGCGTCTCGAGTCGGCGCTGCCGTTCGCCTTATTTGATCCCTCTTGCTTTCTGATAGCACATTTACCTGAACAAACCGTGTACGAGAAAGGGGGCGCTTTGCCAAGCGGTGCACTAGGAATTCGCGAAGATGTCGGCTGCAGCGCACAACCAGACCACGACGCGTGCTGCGCGGCCTCGTGAGGACGCGTTTACTTTTTAACGGATTTTACGCTAGATATGACGAGTTTCAGCCGTAATTAGCGACGGATGTATGGATGGATCCCAAACGCCGGAAGTAGGCAAAGAACGCTAATCGCATTAAAACCAACTCCTGAGGTCGAGGCGAGCAAGGAATAGGACGAATTCGTGTGTAGGCTGTAAAATGCGGTCAGATGCCTGTGCATAGTCCTGCTTTAGCAAAGCTCTATAGCTGAGTAGGAGATGCAGATTGATGCTAGTAGACCGCTCTGAGAAACTCCAAGAAACGGAAGTTCGGATATATACCTGTCGTACATCTGTTGAGGTGTGATTTGTCTGACAAAATGGTTTCTTTTGTTCTAGCTGTAATCCAAAATCATTTCATGGCGCCGGAGTCTCTCTCTCTATCTCCCTTCTTTCTATTCCTTTTCTTTCTTCCCCGAACGTATAGGGTAGCCAACCGGACTCTTCTTTTCTATCTCGCTCTCTCTCTCTCTCTCTCTCTCTTTGGAACCGGTGCATTCAGTGGCCACATCAAAGTAATTCAATTAGCACTTTATAAGTGTCGCAAAGAAATGACGCACTTTACAGGTCTTACATGCATGAGCAAAACGAGAACAAGCTGAAAGCAGGTCCCAACGTTTCGACAAGTGCACTTGTCTTTTTCACGGCGGATGCATATGCTTATATGCATTTTCCGAGCACTTTCGGTTTCGTTATTACAGTAATTGATCGTTGTAGTATTTAAAAATAATTTTATATTGTATTGCAGCCTATTTTTTGTTTGGAATACACGTGTCCCTTTCGAGTGTGACTGGTTCTTCTACTTCAAAATTTAAAAATATAGCCTGCTTGAGTTTGCTTACAAGCGTATACTTTAAGCACACGCCTTTCAACAATAACCGAACACTGTTATCCACACATGACGTACAAGTTGCTAAAATATATAGAATAAATAACGCGACCGCCTCGGGTCCTGTTGCAGATCGTGTACGCCACCACCTTCGGTGTTCGAGAGGACAAGAAGTATGCTTTATATCTGCAACACGTGATTTTTAAAAGTTCCTTAAACGTTCAAAATGATCCCTCCGTATGCTATACCCTAACATATGTACCAGGAAGCAGAAGTGGAAGGATGTTTTTTTATGTTTTCTGCTTTGGGTACCGTATCTCCGTTCTGACCATTGTGACAGATTTATCTTACGCCGTGGTCACGGCAAACACTGAGCGCTCGCTAACTACACGATAGCTAACTCATAAAGCGCGGCTCATTGGACGCGTGCTCGAGGCAACGGCAGCCGCGTAATTCAGAATACATAGATGAGCAGTGATGGGCGCCGATGTCGCATGCTTCACGTATTTTGCGCGTATTATGTAGCATACCTTTCTCATTATTAGCCTTTCACAGAGATTACCTGACACGCTAAAGCAGCTCTCGACGTACGTGTCATTATGTGCACAAGTAACTTGATATCATTAGAGACGAAGGGTGTAAACACCGAACGCAGAGTATAATTGATCTGCACTTTTACAAGAAAATATTTTTTTCATCCTGTCCGTGTTCTTATCGGGCGAGATGTAAATGATGTGTATATGGTATTTCACGTGGTAAACGGCTGTCACTGAGGAGGTAGAGGGTGGATGCCAATTTCAAATATTATTCGCCGACGCAGCTTCCTTTAGGCTGATATACTTAACTCGTAACGTCGCTAAGAAGATCTATGCGGAAAGTAAGTTATCGCAATTGTATGTGCTGCTTAATAAATATTGAACTAAAGCGTTAAATAGAGGAATGATCACTGTAAACAGCGGTTTAAACCTTTACATCAATGGGTGCGAATATTCTGGGACCATGCAGCTTCGCGGATAACGAAATACGGAATATCGGGCCTATCACACGGTGCAGCCTAACATCGCTGTGTATTGGACAAACATCTACAGTTTCCGAGTCTGGTAGTAAGCGTCTGCTGTGACAATGTCAACATACATTTGCTTTAAGGAGCGCACGTGCTCGGGGCGTCCTCTTTGTATTTCCTGTAAATACAGTCGAACCCGAATATAATGAACCCGGATATAGCGAATTATTATCTTTATCGAACACGCGAAATTTACTGATCGGTGTTTATCTAAAAAAAAATGTCGCAGTTTCGCCCGAAAGGCAAAGCATGAATTGCGATAGCAAATTAGCAGAGAGCTATTCGGAGTAGGGATAGTAGTTTTATCGGCTGCATAAACTTGGACACATTCGCTTTCTAACTGAATTGACAAGCGTGGTGTAATCGCACACAAGCAAACATGAATAGATCACACTGAATGACCGCAGTCAACGACTGTCAAAACGCTGGCAGCAAGCGCAGCCGCCGCAGTGGGCGAAGGCTCGTACGGTTTATCGCTTCAACGGAAACTGAGCGGCGAATGCACGGCGCATACAAAGGTCAGAGCCGTGTGGAGATAAGAGACGGTGCGGGCGACCGCTACCACAGCCAGTACAAGCTAGTTGTTGGAAGAGTAGAAGCTGCCCCCGCCCCCCCCCCCCCTCCCTCCCGCGCTGCCTTCCGGCTTTCTTGCTTTCGCGCGGGAGATTGAGTGGCAATTTCCCCTTGCGCCCGGTTGAAAGATACGCATTTGGTGCCGTAGTACAACGTCGCCCCGCCTCCCTCCCTCCCATACCCCCACGGTCTTTCGCGCGACGGTCGCGTTTGCTTTCCGCCGTGCGCTCGCTCTCCGTGATAGCGCGCGTCCCCCGCGCGCTTTCACTCGCGCATACGGCGCGCGGCGACGATTTTATCGCCCTTGGAACCTATACGGAACCTCACGGCAACGGCGACGCCGACGGCAGAAATCCGGTTGAAATTTCCATATAATTGCTATCGCAATAAAATAAATAACAATCTCATCACGAACTGGACGTTATATTATACGTCGTACTCGGGGCGTCATCCGACGCTTCAGGGCGCACTTCCTGTAAAGGATGTGGTGCGCCGGTATACGTTGCTGGTACTGAGGGAAGTGGAGTTGAACAAGTCTACGCAATTTCGCGCGTTGAGAACGCCATTCTCAGTGGTGACAAGATGCTGTTCAAAGCACAGCAAAAGTGACACATAGTTCTGTTTTCGAAAATGAATCCCTTGCTTTCCTCTACTGGAGATAACAAATCTGTATACAACAAACGCATCACAAGGATTTGTTTAAGTTCGTTATAGGCGAGCTTGGGTATATCTAGTTACCTGATATGTCGAACTACTTTTAGACCCCAAATCCGTTCGTTATATACGGGTTTGACTGTAATATACTCTCTCTTATATAAGAGTCATCTTTCTTGAAGACAGTTTAGTTGAGATAACAATGCGTCCTTTTTGGACACCCTTTGTTAGCTGCTGCAAACATCAGTAAATGTGTGATAATTACTGTTTAAATAATTAATTACCAAAAATTCACAAACTGACTTTTTAATCACTTTAGCGCAGATGTTGCAATTGCTGAATTGAAGGAATCCTGAGATAGCACGAGTTTTAAGATATCACTCCCCAAAGAGAGAGAGAGAAAAAAGAGAGGAAAGGCAGGCAGGTTAACGAGACACGCTTCCGGTTTGCTACCCTGCACAGGGAGAAGGGGATATAAGGACGAAAAGAGAGAGAACGGGAGGGAAGATAAAAAGAGCACTAGTTTCGCGCACCTGAAGATGCGCAGCGAGTCTATAAATGGTCACGTAGACTTGCCGACTTGAGGTTTTGCAGGAATGTTCTCGCCGCTCTCTACACCAGCGACGCGTACGGTCATGGTTCAATGATCTTCATTTACGAAAAGATATAATGCATTCTGAAGGCATGCAAGCACTGTCAGCTGTCAGTGTCTGCAACTTAGTAAAAAAATTTGCCGCGTATCTGCGTGCTTCGCTGCAAATGTCGTCGAAAGACGATAGTCTTCTGCCGGCCGTACTACATGAGTGCTGGTCTGATCCGCGGCCACCCGTGATGCTGTTCTCGTACCATTTCCGTCCTGGCATGAAGGTTTGTTTGAACAGATTTCATTTTACCGCATTATTTCATCAAGCGGCCATTTATGTTTTGCCCTGCCTCAGACAGCGCTTCCTTTATGTTGAATCGGCCGCATCTGGCTGGCATTGATAAAATTGAGGAGGCGCTACGTGAGACATGGACGCCATCTGGCAACACATCGGGAAACATGAGCTTGTGCAGAGGGTTTCCTTCCTCCATGGCAGAGGGCGCTCGTCGGCGCGCAGTCGGGGAACGTCGTTCGTCGGCGCGCATAGCATGGCATTTTCAGCGCAGCTTAAGAAACTAGGGTCTTTAGAGTTACGTATCTATGTATTTTCTATTAAAGGAACACACCTCCTAATACTTACCTAGTCATGTTGCGCCTCAGATATGCGTAATATTTACTTTGTGATCGATAACGTTCACAAGTATGAACAGCCGTACCAGTTTAAGTAGTGTGGGCGGTAAGCAAGTGCTCCAACTTTGGCCGGGTGGCTGAATCGGGTGACAGACAGACAGACCAAATTTTCAGCGTTTAAGTTCCCCAAGAAAGACTATCGTCTTTAAAAAGCATGCGAAGAGCATCATCCAGTGGCTGCAGCATGCATGGACCTGCCGCAATTTCTGGAGGGCTGATGGGGAGTTCCATGCTGCCGCTGTGCCTTGTAAGTCAGAGGATGGATGGCGCCCTATGAAGGCTAAGAATCGGCAGACACAATCTCCACAGCTTTGTTGTCCTTGGGATCCTTGTCCTAGGAACGTTGGGCTTCCGTGTGCAGTGAAGGCCAGAAAGCTCGAAGGTTGTGTTCGTTACTAAAACTCTGGAAAATGGTTACTCCATCCCAAAGGTATAAATAGCGGGCTATTTAATGTATGCTAAGGAAAGTTTTCAACGTAATTAGCGACGTTCGCGTGATCGACAAATTAATGCAACTTATCAGTTGTTTGATAGAATAAGCTCAATAAATGGTAAACAATTATGGGGAGGTGTTGAAGCACGGACTCCCAATTATTTAGCTGCTACTGAAATATACGAAGCAAGGCGTTCATTTAGCAGTGCTAATCAGTGCTGCATTCAATGCCTGAAACTACAGCAAATTTGTTCCTTTTGGTTTTTTGGTATACTTACTAACAGACATACCATTTACGCTGTGCTGAACGACGGCGGCGTGAAAGCTGTGCTGAAAACTGTGGCGTTGAAGCAGATGTGAAAGCTGCATAATGAAAGCAGAGCTAACTAAAAACTGCAACTGAAAGCACAGCTTCCTCCCTGAAGCAAGCCAGCGTGCTTTTCGCGCGTTGGCGCCGTCTGGACCATGCACCAGCTACTCGCGGCGTTGTGGACTGCGCAGTGACGGGAGGATTTGTTTGTTTGTTTGTTTGTTTGTTTGTTTGTTTGTTTGCTTGTTTGTTTGTTTGTTTGTTTGTTTGTTTGTTTGTTTGTTTGTTTGTTTGTTTGTTTGTTTGTTTGTTTGTTTGTTTGTTTGTTTGTTTGTTTGTTTGTTGTTTGTTTGTTTGTTTGTTTGTTTGTTGTTTGTTTGTTTGTTGTTTGTTTGTTTGTTTGTTTGTTTGTTTGTTTGTTGTTTGTTTGTTTGTTTGTTTGTTTGTTTGTTTGTTTCGGTTGCGTGGCTCTGCGCTGCTTGTCTTGCAATGCCAACAGCGCCGCGAGAAGAGAGGCAAAAGCGCGGGCGCTTATCCACCTGCCAGTGTGTGGTTACGGTAGTTCGCATAGACATTTAACCTTGAAGCGAAAGCTGGCGAAAGCGTGAACCCCTGCGATGGAGTGGCAAGAGAAAGAGAAGAGGAAACGAAGCGGGGGTGACAACCAAGCAGCCGCATCCAAGTGCCGGCAAACCGAGTGACGCCACTGGCCCAGACAAATTAATTTCGGAGGAATATACAGGTGCCGCATATATTATTTTGCGGCATAGCCTTCGTTACTCACAGTCGGACAAAACAACGCCAAGCACCTTCATGACAGATTTGAAAGAAATAATATGCAAAGCATGCAAATACAAAGAATGTTGCCAGCTCTGAATCAAACTGGCGGCACATTTGTTGGTGAGTCAAACAGACGGTTTTCCTTCATATAGTTTCTTCAATCGCATGTGTCTGCTGCTGTTGCTCTCTCTTTCTCTCTCTGTGTGCGTGCGTGCGTGCGTGTGCGTGTGCGTGTGTGTGTGTGTGTGTGTGTGTGTGTGTGTGTGTGTGTGTGTGTGTGTGTGTGTGTGTGTGTGCGTGCGTGCGTGCGTGCGTGCGTGCGTGCGTGCGTGCGTGCGTGCGTGCGTGTGTGTGTGTGTGTGTGTGTGTGTGTGTGTGTGTGTGTGTGTGTGTGTGTGTGTGTGTGTGTGTGTGTGTGTGTGTGTGTGTGTGTGTGTGTGTGTGTGTGTGTGTGTGTGTGTGTGTGTGTGTGTGTGTGTGTGTGTGTGTGTGTGTGTGTGTGTGTGTGTGTGTGTGTGTGTGTGTGTGTGTGTGTGTGTGTGTGTGTGTGTGTGTGTGTGTGTGTGTGTGTGTGTGTGTGTGTGTGTGTGTGTGTGTGTGTGTGTGTTTAAAAGGGGGACACATCACTGTGAGAAAGCGTTCTGGAGCAGAAAGTTCTGGCGACTGAATAAGGTTTAAGATAAAGCGTCTAGATTTTCTAGATTTTCATTTCCGTCGTGATAGCAGAACACTGCGCTCTCACTCTGCCTCGACGTAGCCGAACCACAGGTGTTCATACGAATATTCACACATCACTATTCACATCTCACCATATTCACGAAAACACTGGACAAAACACGGCGTCGTCGGGACAGTGGAACCGGGCTCGCGTATTTCCGGTATACTTAAAATCACATGTCTAGTCAATATATAGTTTGATGCGCAGTTGTCTTTTCAAACGTAGATTCAGGATTCTATATATATATACTTCTTTTCATCGCAAATAAAGAGAGAAAGGAAAGGAAAGAGAAGTGCAAGGAAGTCAACCAGAACAGACAATCCGGCTTGCTTACCTACTTTGGCGGACGGGGCATCTATACAAAAGAACAAGGAAATAGAGACAGAAAGAGACACACAGCGCACATATACACGATAACAGGCATCGAAATAATTTAATACCGGTCAATACTACAAAGCGCTTTGTACAAGTCTGTTGTTCTAAGGAATTGTAACATTGTCTTCTTCGCCATCTGTTACTATGGCAGGTGGTGTCGGCGTGATGTCCGACCTCGTGTCGGGAGAGTCCTGACGGGAGTCGAATGTGGAGCGAGGAGGCCAGACGGTGCAGTCGATTGTGTTGAATAGCTGGCCTGTTTTACACGGGCAATGTGGGGTCTCGTGCAGACTCGCGAAGTTATCTGGCTGCATCCGCACTTGACAACAGGATCGACTCATGTGTATTGTCTTGACGAACTGACCGAGCAGCGTCATTGGAGTGTTTGTTGCCTATATGAAGCCGCAGTGGTCTGGTAGCCACTGAGAAGTGACATGATGTACTTTATCGGTCAAGGTGTGGATAAGCTTTTTAATATCTAACACCACCTGTTTGGTTCGTGCCGCAGGGCTGATATAGTAAAGACTGCAGCGCCGTGATGCGCTGACCTGAGGCAGTGATGAGGCCAAGTTCAGCACAAAAAGCTGCAACTTCCGCATCTGTCGAAGGGGTCGAGTGCATGCGACTGGGACATTTTGAAGCTGACAATGGTGGCCCTCGCTGGGAAGACATCGACGCCGGTAGAGCGGTTGATAGTGGCCGAGCCATCTCTCTTATGGAAGAAGCACAGATAACCGAACCCACCACCTTCGCATGACACGTGATATGGCGTAGCGAGTCATGGCGGCACGGCTCCCACCGGCGGCAAGCTTCTTCTTCTTCAAATCTCATTTCTCTTTTCATTATCATTTCTACATTTAAATGTAAGAAATACGGCACATCTATGCAAATAGACGCACGTACGATCCGTGTAGTTTTATTTTACGTCCAAGTTTTGTGTCATTTGGATTCGCGGCAATTAACCCGCATGTAAATGCTCATCTTCTGCCCCTCGTTTAGCAGCAGAGCCATTACGTGCCTGTACGGCAAGGTGGCAAGACACGGAGACCCCAACCGCAGATTACATTCACTACGAGATCGGTCCGGTTTTGATTACACCATCTCCGGGATTGGCCCACTTTGCTACTACACTATCTCCGGGATCGGCCCACTTCACTCGGCGGGAAACCGACCGCGCAGACGCGGCAGGCATATAGAAATCTTCGCTTAAAGGACTTATGCGCTTGAATGCCTATATTTGTTGAAGTGAGGATATTTATGTACTGCTCGCTGTCTCATTGCGTCATTCCGTAGAGAACAAAGCCGGTGGGCACCGGCATTTGTATAGAGGTAGTGCAAATGGCCATTGACCCTTTTCGCGGAGCAGTTTGCTCTAGAGGAACGAGATGGCGCTTTCGGCGGCGCGCCATAAGTTGCCTCGGAGAATGCGCACAAATACGAAACCAGTACTGCTTCTGCCCTGCTACTGTGCGATCAGCTGTCGGAAATGCAACTGGGTGTTCGCTAATGCACTGAGCCCAATTCACGCTGCAAAATGTGTAACGATAAAGGGAAGACGTGTGCGGTAGTTCGCTGCTAAAATAGTGATTGGCATATAAAGAATGCGATTATAAGGAATATATAAGGAACGGAATCAACCTGTGTCGCCGCTGCTACATAAGGACTGCCTGTGTTGCCGGCCCTTCTCGATGCACGGCTTTCCTCGAGGATAAAAATAAAGATAATTCATCTGCCAGGACTGTATAGCTAACCTCCAAAGAAAGGACTTCAACTCCGGAACGTCGGCGCTTAAGAGTGAGCACCGCTCGTTACAAAACGAAGTAGCGCCACTTACTGGCATGGTAAGTTTCTCGCATGTTACCTACACACATCTACGCCTACTCGCACGCAAACGTACGTCCACCCTATCGCCAGCGTATCAATAATAAGTGAATGGGCGCTCATTTGAATCAATGTGCCGATGCATGAGTGACGGGGACTACACCGACAAGACACGAATGTTGGAAGCTGAACGTTTCATGGCGGTCCACAGAATAAGCGAGGGACTAGCGATAATTCGTCTTTGCTACATGCTATCACAAAGTGCAGAACATTTGCATTCCAAGCTTTATGTTGCAGCAAGAAAAAATCTATTTCAGCAGAGCACACCCGCGAGCGATTAGGCTGAAAATAAGCAGTCAGGTATTGGCCGCATCGAGGAACCGCGAGCCGCTGCTTCAAAATGTTTGCCAAATAGAGCACACTGATCCCGATTTAATTCATAAGTAGAAAGTTTGGACAGCTTGGAATACATTTCTAGAACTGCTTTTAGTACAAGCACCCTATACGCTGCTCGCGCCGTTTGGACAAGGCGTAATGAGATCTGAAAGCACTTGCATGCCCTCTAAGGCTGTAGCCAAAGCTTCGTGTCGTCCACACAGTCACCGTCTACGCTATGCGTCGAAACGGAGCTTAGCTGCGCCGCACCGGCATCACGTGCTTGCATTGTAAACACGGAGGTAACGGAGGCAGCTGAAGCAAGCAATGGACGCGTGACCACGTGATTAAACATGTCAGCGCCCACGGGAGCGCCGGGAAAAGGGTCAATATATAAACCGATTTGTTTGTGTGCTATTCTCCAGGGCAGCAGCAGCCACGGTCAGCAAAGCCCAGCAGGGTTCGCAAAGAAAGAATGTTCATTTCTCCGTGCAAATTCCCTTGACTTCATCGTCTGTTGGCTTCATTTGGTTGTTACTAACAATAAATGCACCCACTCGATTTACCTGACTGTTCTCGCTCATCGCATAGCGAGGGCCTCGACTTCAAGTTGGCAGCATTTATGTGTTGATGTAGCATATACGAATGGTTTGTTGGCTAGTTTGCGGGTACTTATGTAGTATAAGCTCAATTACTACATGACGTCTGCGGTCACAAGGCGCTCCACATCCGCCGCCATGGCCGTGAATGGCACAGGCTAGCAATTCCTGCCGCCGCGGTACCTTTACTGGTTGAGCATCGCACGCGTCATGCTGTGGCACTCGCGGGTTAATATATTCATTGAAATTGCTATTTTATTGCAAGTGCACGGACAATATCACAACATGAAGTTTTACAGAAGGAAGTCCTATGGAAAAATCTGCCAGGTTATCCTCCTGAGAGCGCTTGTACAAAAGCCATATGCAGAAGAAAAAAAGACAGTTGAATAATCGCAAAATTATGATGCTATAAATAGCATAAAGAGCGCAAGCAAGCGATAACACAGAGAATGTAATGACGAAAGCAGTAGAAAAAGCGAGAGATATAGCACATCAAAAGCTACCTACATAATCGCGCCCCTTAAAGGGACTGACGCAAATGAACAAATTAAGTAAGATACTTTTTAGTTTATATTAATGATATTTCAGCGGGTATTTCATCACATCTTAGGCTGTTTGCAGACGATTGCGCTGTGTACAGACAAATAAGGAGTGAGAGTGACGTTACGCAACTGTAAACTGACTTGGAACGTGTTCAGGATTGGTACTCTACGTGGAAAATGAACCCCCCGTGCAAGGTAGCCAGCCGGAACTACCTCTGGTTAACCTCCCTGCCTTTCTATGCATCCTCTCTCTCTCTCTCTAAATAATACGAAGTGTGTCCACGGTTTTTTTTTTTTTTTTTTTTACAAGGAAACGGAAGCCAATGGAGACTGAGTACTTCTTAAACAATGACCCTGTAAAAAAAAGCAGTTAGATATAAATATCTAGGTGTAGTCTTTTCATCCGATTGCTCATGTAATGCGCATGTAAGCGACGTGGTTGTAACAGCTGGAAGGGCACTAAATTTTATGCAACGCAACTTAAAATCTTCGGAACTAATCTTATAAAAGACAGCCTATTTAACATGTGTTCGACCTATACTAGACTATGCCTGTGCCGTATGGGATCCTTCACAAGTTACACTGATTGATGAACTAGAGAAAATTTAAAACCGAGCGGCTAGATTCGTCTTGGGACGCTACAAGAGGGGGGAGAGCTGCACTCAAGTGAAAAATGAACTTCAGTGGGAACTGCTTTCCTCACGCCGACAAAAACTGCGGTTGAAGTTCTTTTTCAGATATTTCATGATAAAACAGGAATTAACAAAGAAAAATACTTCAACGAACCTTATTGCCGTTCACGTAGAACTGACCATGTTTTCAAAATAAGGAAATTGCGTACCAGGACGGACCTATTCGCAAAATCCTTCTTTGTTCGAGCCATTAAAGAGTGAAACAAATTGTCTCAAGTGCAAGTGTGCTGCAAAAATGAACATTTGTTTATGTCAGTGCTGTAACCCCCCTGCTGTAGCGCCTTCGGTCAATGCGGGGTAATCTCTGAATAAAGAAATAAAGAATGTAGGTCAATTAATATGCGGAGTCATCATTTTAAGTTTTACGGAATTTTTCAAAATCGTCTGTGGCAGATCGCATAATTCTTGTCGTTGAGCTGAATTATTCGAAACGGCAGACCTTACTAGCCGAGAATCGAAACACATATTCAACTAATTAACATGAATTCACAAATTAACTTCCTAATTAATTACTCAATGGCACATATTGCAATTTAAGAATTGTAGTCGGTGAGTTTGCAAGACGCATCCACTTGAAATTAATTTCCAGGATGACACCAGCTTCGAGATATTATTTCCCAAAGTGTGCCACGAAATATTTGGGCGTTCCAGCTATTTTTGTGTTTCAGTGCATAAAAGAGCGTTTTGTTAAAAAAAAAAGTGCAACAGTGCATTTTTACGGCGGGTTTGATGGCGCATATCTCCAAACTCGTGTCATTCCGGAAATTCATTCCAAGTGGATACGCCCGACAAGCTCACCGGCTACAATTCGTAAATTGCAATATGTGTCGTAAAGTTATTAACTAAGAAGTTAATTAGTGCATTTATGTTAATTATATTATTATGCGTTTCGATTCCTCGTGCAAGTTATGTCCGCCTCTCTGAGGAACCCAGCTCAAGGACTAGAACTACGTTATCTGCAACAGGCGATTTTCCTTTAAAAATCCATAGGGCGCGGCAGCAGTGCTGACATGCAGCATACTAATCCGTTTGTCTACATCGTACAGATCGTCGCCACCCTGCTGCTGATACCAGTAAACTACGATGCTCCGGATCAGCAAGCCTTAATCAACGCCATGCAACCGATGACCGGCCTCGCGTCTGACACATCGACTGCGCAGATGCTAATCGACACCAAGGAAAATTGGAATATGCCACCTACATCGTCGACAATCAGCGCGGTGGACGGCCGTTACGTTGGATCACCGGCGGCGCTGCAGGAATCTATCCTGTGGAGCTTAAAAAGCGGACGCAACTTTCCACGGACCATAGGGCACGGCAGCAGTGCTGACATGCAGCATACTAATCCGTTTGTCTACATCGTACAGGTAAGCAAGCGCTTCGCTACATGTATCCGCTCAAATAACCCCTGCTTGATCTTGCTGCCGTGCCCATGGCTACTGTGTGAAATGATCTGCCAAGTGTTACCTCACCTCTATAAGTTGATATTGCTTTGTGGGGATGTAGAAACTAACCCCGGGCCGGAATTATCCCTGATTTCTAAACAAATCCAACAACTCGCTGACGACGTCAAAGAAATAAAAAATACTCGGCTCGCTTCCATCGAAACTAAACTAGACCAAATGACAGCCCTTGATGAAAAAATTGCCTCATGTATGAATATTTTTGGCAAATTGCAAGAGTCCGTTACAGCTCTGGAACGAAGGTTAGACGAGTTAGACAACCGTTCTAGACGTTCTAACCTAATCGTCTACGGATATCCAGAGGACGACAGGGAAAACCAAAAAGATCTTGACGTTGAAATTAACGAAAAAATAATACGTAATGGTACTTAAGCTTGAGCCGGTAGCCATAGAGCGAATTCATAGGTTAGGTAAAGCGACCACAAACAAGGTGCGGCCTGTGATATTGAAACTGTTAGATTTCCGTGACAAAAATAGGATACTCAAAAATTGCTCCAAACTTAAGGGATCACCCTTCGCAATCGGAGAAGACTTTTCGCCCCGGGTTTGCGAAATCAGAAGGAACCTGTGGAAAGCAGCTAAGAGAGAAAAAAGAGAGAAAAAAAAGGTGAAGGAAAGACAGGGAGGTTAACCAGACATTATCTCCGGTTGGCTACCCTGTACCGGGGGAGGGGTAAAGGGATTCGACAGGAGAGAGAGAGAAAAAATAAGTACAAAAAAGGGGAAAAAAAGGAAAGAAAAAAAAATCACACACACACACACACAACTGAACTGTTTCTGTGGGCATTGTCAGTCTGCGAAGGCGTTCTAGTGTTGAATAGTGTCAACGTCCCATCCTACGTCACACAGTGTACAGTCACAATTTGTCACTGAGTTCGGTGTCTTTTAAATAACGCAGCAGTGCCTTCAAGGTGGCTCGCGCTGTTTTTCGTGTAGGCCAGTTTACAAGGATGTTGATTTGCGTTATTAAGCGTTTGTCCAGTTGACCTATCGTGGCTGAGAGAGCTGCTCTCTGCGGGTTAAAACGAGGGCACTCACAAAGAAGGTGTGCGATATTTTCGTTGCACCGGAAGAGCGTTCTAATCACAGTCGGTCAGATAGGCCGGTGGCTCGTAAGAAGCGCAGAAGCGCCTGCACGGCCTTCTTCTGTGACGTTGGGTCCAGTCTGTGGTGGAGAATTTTTTCTTCCGACAGAGGCCGGTCGTCCAATTGGTTGAACGTGTTGGTAAGAAAATGTCTTTGCGCACTGTACTGCGGGCAGTCGCACAAAATATGTACAATTGATTCTTCATTGCCGCAGTGGTCACAGGCTGCGCTGTCGGCCATTCCTATGCGGAACGCATAGGCGTTGGTAAACGCAACGCCCAACCATAATCTGCACAAAAGTGTTGCGTCGCCTCGGCGAAGCCTTGATGGTACTCGAAGGCTTAGGGTTGGGTCCAGAGAGTATAAGCGAGCATGCATGAGGTGCGATTCATTCCATTGTGACCTTGTGCGTTGGCGGGCGATCACGCGGAGCTTCCGTGCAGCGTCAGTCCTAGAAAGTGGAATGGGTCGTTTGTGATCTTCTTTATGAGCTGTGCGGGCAGCTTGATCGGCCCGTTCATTGCCGATAATTCCACAGTGACTTGGAAGCCACTGAAAAGTTATTTCTTGCCCTATCTCAGTCAGATTGTGTATTGCCTCGGCAATCTCAAAGACCAGCTGCTCGTGTGGACCGCGGCGTAAAGGTGATAGTAGAGACTGCAGAGCCGCCTTTGAGTCGGAGAAAATTGTCCATTTGTGTGTCACTTGATCACTAATGAATTGCAGCGCGGCACAAAGTGCTGCGAGCTCTGCTGCCGTCGATGTTGTGACGTGAGACGTCTTGAATTTAATAGTTGTGCCCATCGTTGGTATCACCACTGCCGCGGTAGAGCTGTTCGGCAGGACGGAGCCGTCGGTGTATATATGGGCAGAGTCTTGGTACTTCTCGTACAACAGAAGTAAGGCGAGCTGTTTAAGGGCTGGTGATGACAGCTCTGCTTTTTTGTGGATGCCAGGTATTGTCAGGTTGATATTTGGCTGTGTAAGGCACCACGGAGGAATCGAAGGTCTTGCGGCAGGAGTGAAGCAAGTTGGTAATGATTCACCATGCGTGGCTATTGTTTGGCAGAAAGAGGTACGTTGTCTGTCCGCTGGCAGAGATGCCAGGTGGTGGTGGGGAGTCCGGGCAAGATGTCGTATATGTGTCCTTAATGCTTCAACCTCAATGTGAGTCTTGGCGAGGTGGTCTCCAGCAATTGCTATAGTCGCCACTGTGGATGCACTCCGAGGCAGGCCTAGGCAAATGCGGAGCGCTTGTGCTTGAACACTTTGTATGGTGCGCAGACTCGTTTTGTTGACGTTAGTTAAGGCTGGCAAGCTGTACCGCAGGAAGCCAAGAAACAGCACATTGTATAGTTGCAGCATAGCACTTGTGGACATTCCCCATGTCTTTCCAGTGAAGAACTTAAACAGGTGACAGATGCCTGTTAACCGCTTCTTCATGTATGAAACATGATGGCTCCATGACATGTCTCTGTCAATTATAACGCCTAGAAACTTGTAAGATCGAATGTAGGGTATTCTTTGGCCATTTATCAATACGCTGTAGTCTGCCATGGGCTTCCGTGTAAATGCCACAAGTGCGCATTTCTCAGACGATATTTCCAGACCTCGATTCCTGAGGTAAATAGCAGTCTGAGATGCGGCTTTCTGGATCCTCGCACGCAGTTGTAGGCGTGTTACTGCAGACGTCCAAACGCAGATGTCATCCGCATACATTGATAGCTGAACTGTGCTTGGCAGGTGCTCAGTGAGAGACAGGAGAGTCAGATTAAACAGCACAGGGCTGAGGACACCGCCCTGGGGGACGCCGCGGTAGCTGTAATGTAGAGAGGTGTGGCCGTCCTCAGTGTTCACGAAAAAGGATCGCATGGAGAGGTAGTCGCGTATCCATTGAAACATCCGGCCGCCCACACCTACCTCTTCGAGAGCAGTAAGTATGGCTTCATGTGTAATGTTGTCATATGCCCCTTTCACGTCAAGAAACAAGGAAGCGCAAAGACGCTTTCGGCATTTTTCGTGCTGAACGTAGGTGACTAGGTCGACGACGTTATCTATTGATGATCGACCACGGCGAAAGCCCGTCATAGCCTCTGGGTAAATGTTGTGGTACTCTAGGTACCACTCCAGGCGTCCTAGGATCATTCTCTCCATTACTTTGCCCACACAACTAGCCAAAGCGATCGGGCGATACGATGAGAGCTCCAAAGGCGATTTGCCAGGCTTCAGTAGTGGAACCAGGCGACTGGTTTTCCAGCTTATCGGGAGCGTGCCATCTCGCCAAGATTCATTGTAGAGCTCTAGGAGAACAATGCTTGCGCGCTCACCCAGATGACGTAGGGCTCTGTAAGAAATGCCGTCAGGTCCTGGAGCCGATGTGCGTCCACACAAAGCTAGTGCTGCCTTAAGTTCATGGATTGAAAAAGGTAGATCCATGCGTTGATCTCGCGGTGGTGGAGAGCTACTCAAAGGCGGAAAATTGTTGGGAGAAGTGAGTTGGCCGGATAATCTGGCGCAGAACTCTTCTGCCACGTCAATATCCGGTCGCTGTTGTGAAAGGGCTAGGGCCTTGAATGGAAACCGCTGCACGGGCAGTGTCCGGAGACCTCGTACCGTCCTCCACAATTGCGATAAAGGCTTGCGAGGGTCTAGAGCCTCACAGAACGCAGCCCAGCGTTGTGATTCCAGCTTAGCTAACCGGCGCTGGATCTTCTTTTGGATGCGTCTGGCGGTCCGTAAATCATCCATTGCATGCGTGCGGCGGTACCTTCGTTCAGCACGTCGACGAATTGCTCGAAGTCGTTCTAATTCTATATCAAATTCCGTTAGCTTCGAAGAGCATGTCAGAGTGCACATAGTATCTTGTACTGCACTCTTGATAGTCTCTTCCAAACGATGTGAAATGTTGTCTTGACAGTGCTCTTCCATGAGAGACTGAAATTTGGTCCAGTCCACTCTTTGGATGGTATCGCGTATCTTGGAAGGAGATAATCCGCTTATTTTGACGTATGTGGGAATGTGGTCACTCCCATGTGTTTCTATATCTGCAAACCACCCAGCACGTCTGACGAGGCTTCGTGAGACAAACGCCAAGTCCAGACAGCTGCTGTACGTGGAGCCACGTAAGAACGTAGGACTGCCGTCATTTAACAACAAAAGTTCATTGTCATGGGCGACGGATACCAAATGTCTGCCTTTCGCGTTGATCTTCGTACTGCCCCACAGTGTGTGATGAGCGTTGAAATCCCCAATGATGACCCACGGATCAGGAGTTGATGATAGGATGTCGCGTAGTCTTGTTTGATCAAATCGACTTGATGGAGACAGGTAAGCGCCCACAACGGTGATGGTAAGTTTCTTCTTTTTCACTGTTAGACATATATATTGATTGTCGTCATGAGGAGCCACAGGCTGGTGAATGTAAGTGAGATTGCGACGAATAAACACCATAACCTTGCTGTTTTCACCAGTAGTAGATGACATGAATGATTCATATCCAGAGAGCCTGATTGTGCGGGATAAGTTCGGTTCGCAGATGACAATGATCGGAAACATATGGGCGTAAACGAACCGACGAAAATCAGCAATGCGCGATCTCAGTCCCCGGGCATTCCACTGAAAAATTGTTGCTTTTCGGACCTCATCCCTGAAAGGCAGTAGCTGTTGAGCCATGGTCTACTCAAGGGCTGCCAGCACCGGACTCAGAGCGTCCAGTACTTGAAGTGCACTTCTGGCTGACGGTGTCTGCATGTTGCTCAATAACACGCGAATGGCACTCATTAGGGGTCGCAGAAGAGCGACCACTTGCTTATCTGTATTCTGCAAGTCATCCGATGCAGCACCTTGCTGTACTGGAGGAGGTGGCTTCTGCTGTGGCTCTGCTACAGGTCGTGTAGGCGTAAGAGGTGGCCATTCCTTTGTAGAGAGAGATCTCCCAGTTTTCTCTCTTCCAACCTCGGCGTTTGTCGCGCTCAGAGCAGCAGCTGGCTGTGTTCTATGAACGGTCGACCCATCTTTAAAAGTTGACGTTGTCCGTCGTGAGGACCTTCGACGGTGGCGTCGTCTTCGTCGGACTTTTTCAGCGGCCTCTTTGTGGGTTGAGCTGTCTCTCACCATTTGTCTAAGAATATAAATCTCTTTCTTAATCTGTGGACAGTCTTTGGAAGAAGCACTGTGAGCACCCTGACAGTTTGGGCACTTCAAAGTAGTTGCGCTGCACTTTTCTTCTGGGTGGGGTTCGGCGCATCGGGGGCATATTGCGGAATTTCTGCAAACGCCCTTCACATGGCCCATCTTCTGGCAGTTGAAACACTGCATAGGCCTCGGAACATATGGTCGAACCGGGTGGCGAAAGTGGCCTACCTTCACGTACGAGGGAAGACAGTCGCCTTTGAATGTTATTCTGACACAACGTGTGTTGCCGAGGCGGCCCACGTACACAATGACGTTGTTTTCGCTTGCCGGTTTTATGAGAATTGGCAGGTCTGCATTGGAAATTTCGTTGTCGATGTCATAAATGACTCCTGTTACAGTGGCACCATCAGCGGGCACGATGGATCGGACTTTTATGTTGCCCAGTTGCGTTATATGCTGCAATGTGTTCAGCGCACTCGAGTTCTTCACATCGATCGCCATAATGTTTTTCCTTGTATTCAGCCTGACATCTTTAATCTCATTCGGCACGGTGTTTTCTAGATACAAGGAAAGTGCTTGCCTGTTGAGCACGCGCAGATTGTCAGTTGTGTTCTGCGGCACGAACAGGATGGAATGAGGCCATCGTTGAGGCGCATTTTTCACGGTGGTCGAACTTGACGCCGAAGACGCGTTCATGATCCTTCGTTTGGCCTTGCGGTGCAAGACAGGTTGAAAGTTGTCTTCCGAGGACTCGTCACCTGAGGCGGAGTACAGCTCGGTGTCTTCGCTCTCACTAGACGTGTTGCCTCGCTTCCTCGAAGCGATGCCCGCCGGTGAACCGGAACCAGGCGGGGCCCCGTGAACTTGTCCGTCCATCACCGCGATATGCGGGGCGGTAGACCGCACAATTGCAGTTAGAAGTCCAGAAAAACACAGAGACGGGCGAGATGCGTTCCACAGAAGAAACACTTCGTCTTCCTCCTCGGAAAGCAGCTAAAGTAAAGAAAGCAGCTAAAGTAAAGAAAGCATCCGGTGACAAGGTTTC
This sequence comes from Dermacentor silvarum, assembly GCF_013339745.2. NCBI lineage: Eukaryota > Metazoa > Arthropoda > Arachnida > Ixodida > Ixodidae > Dermacentor > Dermacentor silvarum. The sequence continues at coordinate 56,212,134 of NC_051154.1, read as the reverse complement.
TCTGGTACACGACAAACTAAAAATTAACAATGCTTTGTTCAGCTGGGATGAGGAATCAAACTGCATTCGACCGGCTTTCCGGAGTTCCCACCAAAAAAACGCCGAAGCAGAACCGCGGACATTGGGTCCACGCAACCGCTAACGTACAAAATAAAATTTGCGAACATAAATGCTCGCAGCATCCATCAAAAACTAAACTGGCTGGAATCTTTCATGCTCAGCTTTGAACCAGACTTTATCGCCCTAACAGAAACATGGCTATCAAGTGATGTTAAGGACTTCGAGATATCACCGCCAAACTACGCCATCTTATATAAAGATAGGAAAACGCGAGGAGGAGGTGTAGCTATCCTAATAAATAAAGACATTTTGTTCACGCTCCTTCCCGACGTTGAAGGGGTTGAAGCAGTTTTCTGCAAAATTCACTTTTCTTCCAGCCATGTCGTAGTCGGCTGCGTATATCGAAGTCCTTCATCAAACATTGACGTTTTAACATCCTTGCGCACATACCTGTGTCGCTACGCCACTGGAAACAGACTAATACTTGTAGGAGATTTCAATCTCCCAGATATCAACTGGCATACGATGCTACATCACTCCGCCTCGTCTGATATAATCTTCGATATTATGTTAACCCTAAACCTTTACCAAATTGTAAAACAACCTACTCGTGTGCAAGGTAGTTCCGCTAACATACTTGACTTAGTATTTTTGACCGATCATTTTTCTCCAGATAAAGTCGATGTCCAACTACTAGATGGTATCTCAGACCATAAGGTAGTGCTATGTTCGATCCCAGTCCATGACCATCTAGCAAATTTCAAATCACTTGTTACTTATCTTGATTTTAAAAATGCCGATGATTCTAGCGTTGTCGCTCACCTTTCATGTGAATTTTGTTCTTTTGAACAGATTGCTAACAAACCTGGTTCAGACATCGAATTGCTCTGGCAGAGATTTAAAAGCATCATATTCCTTTGTATCCGAAGTTACATCCCTACTAAAATAAAAAGAACAAAAAAGCACAACCCTTGGATAAACCGCGAAATCATACACGCCAAACGCAAAGTTAAACGACACAGCAAATTGTTAAAAAAGAAACCTAACTTCCAAACTCGCCTATCCCTTAATTCAGCAATCACTTCTATGAAATCAAAAATAAAGGCCGCAAAAACGTTCTATCTCTCAGACAACCACCTTGAGCTCGCCCCATTTTGGCTTGGCGACCGTGGATGCTGTTTTTTGACATCAAGGAACTATATCTTGGCTGCTGAACAGATTCGCCGATAGCCGTACACCGAAGACAAGTGCCGAGGGAATACGTCACTACCGCTCAACGATCCGGCCGTGTCCGCCCCCTCATTCTGTGCTCGGCGACGGCAGCGGCAGGCAGCTCGAACGCTTCACCCGGCCTAACGTGTTACCTTCCGTATTCGCAGGTTGGTAGATTACACTTCTTTACTGTTGCGTAAAACACTATTCAGATAGCACTGCTGCTGCCTCTGCCGTCGCACGAGTGACATTTGTGTACATGTTCTAATGGAGGGCTCACAAGATTCGGTGATACGTGATGTTTGTGGCACTTGCGCCAAAAATTTTTCAGACAATCAGCCATCGTTGAAATGCATTGAGTGTGAAGCATGTTTCCATGTAGGAAAGTGTTCGGGAGTGACAGCAAAGGCGTTTAAGCAGATGAATGCCCAGTTGCAAAATGGCTGGCAATGCAGTTCCTGTGCAAACCCTGACCACGGCAGATCGTCAAATGACGACTCTATCAACAGTGCTGGGCTCTTCCCTTGTCTTAAACTGAACAACATTCAGAAAATGCTAACCACTTTGCTGCCCCTCGCCGAGAAAATGGAATTAGTCCTGGGAATGAAACAAACCATTGATAGTATTGAGAGTTCTGTGCAAATGCTCTCTGATAAATATGATGAGTTTGCAACGCGGTTGAACAAGCAAGACCAGGCGATAAATAATCTTCAGAAAAGGGTGACTGAAATAGAAGCGGGAAATCCAAGGGAAGAAATACCTCGGTTGAAGAAAGAGCTAAATGAACTTCAGCAATATAGTATAGGCGACAGAACCTGGAGGTTCACGGCATTCAAGTAACAACAAATGAGAATTTGCTGGCCGTAGTAAACTCGGTGGGTGAGTCACTGGGGCTACAGGAATTGACTGACTCTGACATTGATAGCATTCACAGGTTGCCCTCACGCCCCAATCGTGTGCCGCCCATCATCATTCGTTTTGCCACTCGCAAGATGAAAGAGCAATGGAAGGCAAAGGCTAAGCTACTGAGAGAAAGAGAGTCGGATGTCCGCTTTTTTTGAAAACTTGACACCGCTAAATAAGAAGCTTCTTTATCTTGCACGCTCGAAGGCAGTGGAAAGAGGCTACGAGTTCGTTTGGGAACATCGCGGAACAGTGCTCGCACGCAAGAAACCAGGAAACTCTGCAATTAAAATTTCTACTGAGAGTGATCTCGAGAAGATGGTATAAGTGTTCTGCCTGCATAACTTGTTGGATTCTTCGCTGAACTCGTAAATACCATGGAAGGTTCAATGTATAGTCCGGATTACTTCAACCAGTACGTAATACAGAATGCGTGGACACACAATGCGTTTTCTATGCTACATTTCAATGCACGTAGTTTGAAAAACAAAGGGGAAGAAATTGAGGGCCAATTGGAAAAGATGTCATTGAAGTTTGATGTACTCTGCGTCACTGAAACATGGTTTGCGAGTGATAGGGATGTCTATTTGTTCAATGGCTACAGGGAATTTAGTGTATTTCGCAGTACAAAAAAGGGTGGTGGTGTCACTGTTTACATAAGGGATGATGTTGATTGCTCTATGGAAACAGAATACTCATTGATTTCAAATGATTACGAAATCGTTACAGTATCGTTTTGCAACACTTACCTAATTGCTATATACAGGCCTCCATCGGGAAATGCCACGCGATTCTTCGAATATCTTGATCATGTTCTTGCATACGTGTCAACTTCTTCAAAAAAAATTATAGTTACTGGTGACATAAATATTAACCTTTTGTCAAACAGCCCTGCAGAAAAAGTTTTCATCTCTTATGTCTAGTTATTGTTGTGAAAATCTCGTAAAATGTGCCACGCGAATAACTGTTACCCATGAAGCAATGCTAGATATTTGTTATACAAATAGTGTGGAAAACAATATAGCCTCTGGAGCACTATCTATCGATATTAGTGATCATTTACCTGTCTTTTGTATCTTAGGAAAAACAGTAAGGAAGAAAAAATATGATAAATGCCATAAATTTAGAAAAATAGATGATTCTAAAATAGAAGTGTTCAAGCAGATCGTGCTTGATGTAGACTGGTCCGAAGTCCTGAACGAAGACCGCTCTTCGGTCTGTTTTTCAAGATTTTACGAAAAGATACTGGACTTATACAACCAAGCTTTCCCAGTAGTTATATGGAAAAAAAAAGAAAAAGGTTAGAAAACCATGGATGACACCTTCAATTTATAAACAAATACAAGACAGGAACAAGATGTTTCAAGAGTTCTTGAGACTGAAAAATAGCGATAAGTTCAATGAATATAAAAGGTGCCGCAATAAACTAATCAAGGAAATCAGAAAAGCAAAAGACAACTTTTACGGTAATAAATTTGATGGCGTTGATGATTCCACTAAACTTTGGAATATCTATAATAAAATATGTCATTCAAAGCCCATCCATTTAATCCCTGATGAAATTACATTTGCCGGCAAAACTGTCGCAGGTCGAGACCTTTCCAACAAATTTAATCAGCATTTCCTAACTTGCGGCAGGAAATTAAATAATACGATAAAACTTGACCCAAGCCGCTATATGAACATAAATTTTTCTGATACTTTATACCTGATGCCTACTAGTGAATTCGAAATAATTAACATAATTGAATCTATAAATAGTAAAACTGCAGCTGGTCACGGTGAGATTAAGGCTGATCCGATCAAAGCTGTAGCGTCAACGATTTCAGTTCCCCTCGCACACATTCGTAACTGCATTCTTAAAGACGGATACTTTCCCGATGAATTAAAAATAGCACGCGTAACTCCTGTACACAAAGGTGGAAAAAAAGATGACTTAAGAAACTATCGTCCTATCTCCGTTCTGAATGTATTCTCGAAAGTAATTGAACGCGTTATATTTAGAAGAATAACTGACTTTCTAGGAAAACACAAATTGATAGTACCCCAGCAGTTTGGATTCCAGAAAAACAAGTCGACTGAGCTAGCGCTACTAGGCATTAAAGAAAAATTAGTTGAGAACATTGAAAACAAACACTTTACGGTGGGAATATTTTTAGATATTAAGAAAGCGTTTGACTCAGTTACTCACTCTATATTATTAAATAAGCTACCCTGTTACGGCTTAAGGGGACAGGTTTATCATTTAATCAAAAGTTACCTGGAAAATCGCAAACAGTACGTAACATTAAACAGCTGTTCTTCTGATCAACACATAATCACAACGGGAGTACCACAAGGCTCGATATTAGGTCCCCTTTTATTTCTTTTATATGTCAATGACATCTGCAACATACCCCATACTGAGGAGATAGTACTTTTCGCCGACGATACAAATGTATTTTTCCATAGTAAAAATTTGGAAGAGGCCGAATTAAAAGCTAATATATGGCTAAGAGAACTATCACTATGGTTAGATGCAAACGAGTTGCAGTTGAATATAAGTAAAACGAAATATGTCATCTTCAGAGCTCGAAACTCGCATATACATAATAGTTTCAAACTGCGTTTCGAAGACGCAGTGCTTGAGAAGACGAGCAGTATAAAGTTTCTAGGTGTATTTTTTCAGGAATATTTATCGTGGAATGACCACATATCCCATCTCCAAAGTAAGCTATCTCGAACAATTGGCGCCCTATGGAAAATAGGTTCTTTAATTCCAAATAGATTAAAACCGGTTATATATCATGCATTAACTCAGTCCCATATACAATACTGCTTACTGATATGGGGCTCTACAACGAAGACCAATTTAAAAAAACTAGAGGTTTTACAAAAGAGAGCTGTTCGTGCTCTTGAACGCGTCCGCTTCAATGATACCACATCTCCATATAAAATAAGGTATAAATTAGTTCCACCAAATCATCTCTATACAGAGAAGCTCTCACTTTATATGTTCAGGCAAATTAAAGAAAACTGGGCAAATTTTGAGTCTATCTATCTTCAAACGACCACAGACCGCAACTTTCGAGTGATTAACTATAAACTACCTAACATTAGAACTATAGAACTAATTATGGGATGCAAAGCTTGAGGTATAAAATTCCTAAGCTCCTAAATGAAAACAGGGAAATGTTAGACCTAATAAAGCAATCGTCTTCAATAAAATTGTATAAAAGAAATATATGTTACCGAACATAGCTCGTTGGTGTGATGTGCGCTTTTCATGTGGATTATGTGTGTTTTTTCGCTCTAAATGTTTATTCATGCCAGTTGGAGCCCAATGAATAGTACAGCGCTTTTAATATGTAAGACACAGTAATGAACTATGGCTGTTTTTGTTTCCCTGTTTCCTATATTTGTTCCCGGATGCGTACTGTAGCAAATCGTGACGTCAAGAACTGGAACAGCAGTACTACAAATATGGTTAATTACGTTTCTTATTACTCGCCCAAACTGTGTTGCTCATGCTGTTTCTTTTTAATGTTTGCACATGGTTGTGCTTGTTTTTCTTAAATTGCATGTATAATTTTTTTCTCGAACTTGCCTGCTTAATTTGCTTGTTCACGTTTCCCCTACTCCCTTTTCTTTTATTCTTACACTGTCCTGATTGCGTCGCTGGAGCGCAGATTGTACAGGGGTCAGGGACTCAGTCAGGCGCTTGCTAGCGCCTTTAGTCCTGACCCTTCTGGTTTTCTGTAAGCAAACTGGAGAATTTGTGAATAAAAAAAATACGCTAATTTCCTAAAAAATTCACCTAAAAAATTTTGGAACTATCGTAGCCCTAAAAGCCAAAGTGGCAATACTATGTCTCGAGAAGAAAGTAATGAAAGAGCAAACGTAATGAATAACTATTTTAAATCAATTTTCACCAACGACGATACAATCCCATGCCATGTTTACTCACATAGTTCGGATAGAATAGATACCATCTGCCTAAATTAGGCGGGTATCCTTAATTTATTGCTAAATCTAGACTGCAAAAAGAAAGCTGCACCTGACGATATCATAATGAATTAAGGAGGTATGCTGAATGGATGGCCAAATATTTATTCCTAATATTTAACAAATCTTTAACAACATGTTCCCTCCCAAGCGAATGGAAAATGGCTAAGGTAATCCCAATTCACAAAGGAGGTAACAAAACAGACGCTTCCAATTACCGTCCTATTTCACTCACCAGTACAACATGCAAATTGCTTGAGCATATCATCCTTAAACACATTACTACCTACGTCGCGAAAGAAAAAATTCTAACACCATTCCAGCATGGTTTCCGCGCATGTCTTTCTACAGTAACTCAATTAACCGAATTAATACACGAAGTATCACAAGCAATTGACAACCAAAAACAAATAGATCTCATTTTACTTGACTTTTCCAAAGCATTTGATCGAGTATCCCAGAAAAAATTAATTATAAAAACTGAATCAATATTAGGTAAAGGACCAATTAGTGACTGGATCAGTGCTTACCTAACAAACCGTACAGTTTGTCGAAATTAATTGCCAGAAATCTGAAATAACCCAAGTTACATCAGGTGTGCCTCAGGGTAGTGTCCTGGCCCCAATTTTATTTCTTATTTTTATTAATGATCTACCCGCATCTATTAATACTAACATTAGGCTTTTTGCTGACGACTGCATACTATATATAAAGAAATAAACTGTCTCAATGACCACCTAACCCTCGAAAGCGACCTAAAATCAGTATCACAATGGTGCATGGAATGGCAAATGACATTAAATATAGGTAAATCAGCTTTGCTTAGAATAACCAGGAAAAACACTATATCAGACTTTTCTTACACACTCGGCAACACCCAACTGACCCCAGTTAAAGAACACAAGTACCTCTGGCTAATCATATCAGATGACCTGAGGTAGGAGGCACACGTAAATCACGTAACTTCATCTGCATTACGACGGCTATTCTTCCTGAAAAGGCGCCTCCATTCAGCACCGCATCCAACAAAGCTTCTAGCCTATAACACATTTGTTAGACCAGTGCTTGAATATGCTAACACCGTCTGGTTCCTATTTACAAAATAACTTAATCAATAAACTAGAGAGCGTGCAAAGAAAACCGGTAAGGTTTATTTTTAATAAATACCGCACATCTGATTCCCCCACTGAAGTAATGGAAAAAGCCGGAATGCTAACCCTTCAAGATCGCGCCAAACTCGCACGCCAGAAAATTATGTTTCAACTTTTTCACAATGCGCTTCGTATTGATAGCACCAATTAAATACCTATCTAACCCAGAAACTAGACCCTCACGTCATAAACACCCCCATTTTCTTCAGGAATACCGGTTCAAAACAAACTGCTTTAAGTTTTCCTTTTTTCCGCAGGCGATAAGGGAATGGAATAGTCTGCCTACTTATATAACTACTTGTCATAATCAAGATACATTCCTATCACTCCTTGAAAACTACCTACGTATTTCCCAAATATAAACTATTTGTAGCGTTCTAACCTTACCGTTTCCTTTGTACAAGGACATTGATTAAATCCTGTATGACATATTCATTCACTACGTGCGTTTCTATCTTGGCGCGCACTTTGTAGCTACCGTATTAATTGCTTCATTCATTATACATGTTATAATCTATGTGCTTGTTAAATCATTGTACGCGCAATTAACTACACCCTTTTGTATTTACTCCCAATTGATATTGTGACATGTTTCAACCTTTTTTACACCTGTGTAATATACTTATTACATGTATGCCCTTCCTGCTAAAATCCCCGTTGGGATTGGCAGTATGTCTGAAATAAAATGAAATAAATAAATGAAACTTAAAAATGATCACCCCGTACAACACTACCTCGCTATCAAAATGTACATTATTAATCAGAAACTATAGGAACAGGCAAAATGTGGGTAATGCAACAGTACGTATTTAAGAGAAAAAAGTAAAATACCGGAATTTATAAAAGTAATTAACATAAGTTAGCAAAGAATGAATGACTTTATTTAAAAGGAAAAAGGGAATGGGTCATAGAGTCTTATGGGTGGGGCCCTGGGTTCAGGGCTCCACTAGCCTCCGCCGCCCGCATCTCGACGAGGCGTTGGAGGACGTGCCGCCCGACGTTCGGGAACGAATCTCGGTGGCACCGGTGCCAAAAAAACATGCACCACGACTACCACGAGGCCAGACGTACAGCAAGAGCCAAATGGCTCCGTAAACAATTCGGAACGGACTGCAGTGCCGTGTACGTCGACGCAGCCAGCTACGATAGGCACCACCACGTAATTACAGCCCTTAAACAAGGATTTGCAATTAATCACTAGCGCAATTCCTTGCGAACCACCTCGGCTACGGACTCGCAGGAAGCCTAAGCGGAGAAGAGGCGACTGACCTAAGAAGGACACAGGCGGACGTATATCCGCATCTGTTAAAATTGCACATATATACATCCAGCGCTTTACCCGGCTAAAAGTCCGTGGTGCGGAAGTAGGCCGACACTGTACCACGTTTCGTGGGGATGCGCGCGGAAGCCTAGAGACCTGAACTATAGTTTAGGCAATCTTAGTACGGAGCAGTGGGAGGCACAGCTTGCCAGTTCGCACCTGGGAGGGCAATTAGCAAAGAAACATTTTTAAGTGCGTTTTTATATGATAATGTGGTATGGGGTGATTTAATGGAGATAGGCGCCGAGTTCCAGCCAGATGTAGCTGAAAGAAACGGTTGTTTGCTTCGAGTAATTAGTACTGACTTACGGTAATAGTGAAATTGATATGTTCAGAAAACCGAGTAATATTTCGGTTCCTAAGATATTCCAGGGGTATAGAACACACCAGAATGTCTCTATTACGCAGATAAAATATGAGCAGAGTTGGTTAAAAGACAATTCATAGGAGAGAGGGAGAATATTGATACTGGTATACAGCGTGTTAATTTTTAAGTTTTATGGAGTTTTTAAAAATCACCTGTGGCAGGTAGCCTAATTCTTATCGTTTAGCTGGGTTATTCGAAGATGCGGGCATTAGTAGCACGAGAAATAGAGACACATTCAACTAATTAACAAAAATGACTAATGAACTTAGTTGATTACTTTACGACACACATTGCAATTTACGAATTGTGTGCTAGTGAGCCGAGACACTATGTACAGCATAGTTTTCTGACTAGCTCAGTCGCTACGGCGTGCTGCTGCTCAGCACGATACTGCTGGTTCAGTTCGGCAGCATATGGATGGAACCGAAAGACAATACAAAAAGGAAAGAAAAGAAAAAGAAAGACCGGAAGACTCATCTCACGATTAATGTCGACGTTAATGCGATTAGCAGTGAAGCGATGTACGTAGCGACACCGACGGAACGCGCCATGTATGAGCCTTGTACTGCAGCCGGCCTCCTCTGCCGCGCCTGGATGGATGCTATGAGCGTCCCCTTTGAAACGGGGTGGTGGGTTGCGCCACCAAGCTCTTGTTATTATTTTGCCTTTCTCTCGCTCTTCCCTCTGGACACGCTGCGCCATCTAGTAGCACGTCCGCAAAGCCTGTGTGTGACCCCTGAGATACGTGGCGTGCCGGTGCGTGAGAATTGATCACTGAGAATTAATCCTACAATCCCTGCAGTCATCATTTCATTCATTGTAATAAATATCATGTAAGCGAAGGGCTGATGTGCTTGAGGAGCCCGATGTGACGCGGGTTCCATTCCGCCGAGCACTGGATAAAAATTAAAGGATTATTTTTTTCATTGAACAGCGCTGTTGCAACCAGGGGTCCGAAGACGTACGATTACATGCACCACGAAGGAGTACAGACCGTATGTCTTGGCCTGATATTCTGGGGCGCAATTCACTAAGCGAACTTAAGAACAAATTTTGGTGTAAGAAAAATCTTACCAAAAAGGGGTATTCACAAAGCTAAAACTGCTCGTAAGATCAGCAAGCTTGCAATGCCCGCCGCTGCAACGACAAGCCCTGTAGTAGAAAAAAAATGCATCTATGTAAGGGTAGCACAGGTGCAAACTCCAGTACTTCCGCCAATAGTAAGCGTAAGTCGATTCACAAAACCTAAACAGCCGTCGCAGATGACGACTTAAGAAGAAATTTCTACGATAGAGGTGTAGCAGTCTTACGAACATCATTATGTCTACCTGCGCCGCTCGAGCCGACGCAGGTAAGCGTTGGAACGCGCTGTTGCGGCTGATTGGCCAGAGGCCACAACTGATAGCCGAGGATGGCGCGTGCTTATATCTTTGTGTCGCACTCTGATTTGTCATCTCAAAGTGCATTGAGCTGTTTCAGTGCATAGTTGTATTGAGTGGGCGCTGCTGTGGAAGACAGTAACACTGTCTGTTTAGGCGCTGCTACTTGGTACAGCTCCACTGAGCCGCCGTGCAGTTGTAGACGAACTTCATCTTGTATATCGTTCGGTATAGTGTAAATGGGGCGCAAATCAGTGCATTCACGAAAGAACCCCAGGTGGTCAAAATTAATCCGGAGCCCTCCACTACGACGATTGAAAATCCCAGCATTGCCCATCATTAGTTTTATGATGGGCATGCCGGGAAATGTGCTGGACATGCTGGATAAAGTGCTGGGCACGATGGAATTCATCGTGGGTATGCTGGGTGGATGGTGGGCGATATAGATGGTGCTGGGTAGATGCTGGGTAGATGGTGGAATACCTACTGGGTGACTCGTCTCAATGGTGGGTGTACTGGGTGGACGGTGGAATACATACTGGGCGACCTGTGCAAATGATGGGTGAATGATTGGTGTACTGGTTGGGTGCTGGGTGAATGGTGTGCGTGCTGGGTGAATGGTGGGTGTACTGGGTGGATGGTGGGAGGATTATGGGTGACTATACAGGGTGTTTCAGCAAACGCTTTCAAAAATGTTTAAAGGTTGCCTGTGGTAGATAGCACAATTCTAGTTAATGAGCTGGTCCACTCGAAGCGGCGGACATTACTTGCAAAAAATTAAATGCATAATCAACAATACAATTAAGAAAAAATCACTAATTTGGTTTCTAACTAATTACCTATTGTCCCATATTCCAATTTACAAATTCTAGCCTTTGAGTTCGCAAGGCGGATCCACGAATTATCAGGATGACATCAGTTTGGAGATAATAATGATTAAGATATAAATGTTTTGGTTGCCTGTGGCAGATAGCACAATTCCAGTTCATGATCTAGTCTACTCGAACAGGCGGACATATACTTGCACACAAAATTCAAATCTTCTGTTCAAGTATCAGTGTTACACTTTAAGCAGTTAAATCAACATTGGAAGTGGTTTATTTTCTACCATCAGTTAGATTGAACTTGTTCAGTCACACCTTCTTTGGAACTTCGTGTTAAGCTCAATGTTCTTACCAGCATCCAAATTTTGAGAATGATGCCTGGTTTTTACTCGAAGGGTGGTTGCATCCTCTTTCTTTTCTACATAAACATTAGGTTGTTTCTCAAAGAAAACCGCCTGTGGAATGGTCTTGAAACTGAATCTGATTAGCGTATGATTGAGAAGAGTGTGTATCAGGAAAGTCAAGCTTCTTTCATGATTGCCTTCTCTGCCAAACAGCTGGGAACATGCTTGCATTTTTGCAGGATTAAGTATATTTACATATTCCCAAATGCTACACAGGGTGTTCATTTTTATGTTTTACGGAATTGTTAGAAGTTGCGTGCTGTGGCAGGTAGTATAATTCTTATCATTGAGCTGGGTTATACGATGAGGCAGACATTAGTAGCACGAGAAATGGAAACACATATTTAACTATAATTAACAAAATTTCACTAATGAACTTCTTAGTGAATTACTTTACGACATATATTACCATTTACAAATTGTAGCCGGTGAGCTTGTCAGGCGTATCCACTTGGAATTAATTTCCAGAATAACACCAGTTTGGAGATATGCGCCATCGAACTCGCTGTAAAAATGCACTGTTATTCTACTTACTTTTTTACCAAAATGCTGTTTTATACACGGAAGCACAAAAGTAACTTCAACGCCTATGTATTTCGTCCCACAGTTTGGGAAATATCTTGACACTGGTGTTATCCTGGAAATTCATTTCAAGTGGACACGTCTTGCAATCTCACCGGTTACAATAAGTGCCGTAAAGTAATTAACTAAGAAGTTTATTAGTCAATGTTTATTAATTAGTTGAATATGTGTCTCGATTTCTCGTGCTACTAATGTTTGCCTCATCGAATAGCCCAGCTCAGCGATAAGAATTATGCTACCTGCCACAGGCAATTTAAAAAAATTCCGTAAAGCTTAATTTTGAACACCCGGTATATATATTGTTACGGGGAGAATATATAAAGAATGGATATATTTACAGGGTAAGGCGCACAACGCTGCAGCAATCTTTCAGGGGAGCGCGTGCACACCAGAAAAACCACCCGTCGTCGTCGTCATCGTCCAAGCACCGACCACAGGATCGCCGCTCGTGACATTACCCGCCGGCGGCAGAAGCACCGTCCCGGTGCAATTAGGGCCCGGGCCGAGAGTGGTACGGTTTAAGACGCGAGACATGGACTATGTCACTCGCGATTGTTGCAGAGGCCGACGTAGGATTTAGCGGAGCGATTTCATAGGTCACATTAGTGACTTTGCGTACGACGCGGTAAGGGCCAGCATAACGGGAGAGAAGTTTTTCGCATAGGCCAACGCGACGTGACGGGAACCACAGCAAGACGAGCGATCCTGGAGGGAAGTTCACCTCCCGGTGTCGGCGGTCATAGAGACATTTTTGTTTGACCTGTGAAGCCGACAAGCGATCGCGGGCAACCTGACGGGCGATGTCAGCACGGGCAAGAGCATCACGAGCATAGGCAGAGGATGTGTCTGCGTGAGCATGAAGTATGGTGTCCATAGGTAATGGTGGGTCGTAGCCAAACAGTAGATAAAAAGGTGAATAGCCAGCTGTGTCGTGACGAGAAGAGTTGTAGGCGAAGGTCACAAAAGGCAAGTTAATGTCCCAGTCTCGGTGGTCCTCAGACACGTACATAGCAAGCATATCTGTGAGAGTACGGTTGAGGCGTTCAGTAAGGCCGTTTGTCTGTGGATGGTACGCAGTGGTGAACTTGTGATTGGTCTTGCAAGAACGAAGAATGTCGTCGACCACTTTAGACAGGAAGCAGCGGCCGCGGTCCGTGATTAACTGACGAGGAGCACCGTGGCGCAGGATGACGTCGTGAAGAAGGAAATCGGCTACATCAGTAGCACAGCTGGTGGGAAGTGCTCGTGTAACAGCGTACCGCGTGGCGTAGTCAGTAGCGACTGCAACCCATCTATTGCCAGTGGTTGACATGGAAAAAGGCCCTAGAAGATCGAGTCCCACCCGGAAAAATGGTTCATCAGGGATGTCGAGGGGCTGAAGGCTGCCAGCAGGCAGTAGGGCAGGAGTCTTGCATCGCTGGCAGTGGTCACAAGCCGCAACGTACTGTCGCACAGAACGGTAGAGACCAGGCCAAAAGAAGCGCCTACGGATGCGATCATACGTGCGTGACACGCCTAGGTGTCCGGCCGTCGGTGCATCGTGAAGCTGGCGCAAAACAGTAGAGCGAAGATGCGCGGGGACAACAAGCAAGAGCTCAGCGCCGTCAGGCCGGGCGTTGTAGCGGTGTAAGGTGTCATTGTGGAGCGCAAACATCCGTAGGGAAGGGTCAGGGTGTGGCGAGTTGAGACCGTCTATAATAGGCCGCAAAGATGAGTCGCGGCGCTGTTCGTCAGCTATGTGGACGAAGTCTGTAATGGCCAGAACAAAGGTGTCAGATTCATCTTCCAGTGTATCAGGGGGATCGACCGGGTATCGTGACAAGCAGTCAGCGTCTTGGTCAGCGTCTATATATATATATATATATATATATATATATATATATATATATATACGTATGCGCTTGGTAGCTTTTGCTCTAGTGATCACGGTGAATGTAATAACAAGATATGTTTCCGTATTTCAATTAAGCTATTGATTGCTGGAACGTACACATTGGATTTTCTTGAATACAGTGATACTGTATTCGAGAAAATCACCTAATTGCTGCGACTCGATGACTCTGGGATATTCTCATTAAATTAATTAGTAATGCATCTGGGTACTTTCTCGCAAAAAACACGGCAGACAGTGAGAAACTTAATGACTTCTGAACTGGTGGAAGATATGAAAATGCCCTGTTCCCGTTAACGAAAATGTCAACTAATTGACTATGCCGAAGAACCGGAGCTAAAAGCTTCAATAATTAACTCGTGAGGATGCTAGCTGCTGTTTGTGTCCCCTGCATTCTTGGCATGGAAATGGGCCGCGATTCACCCTTGTCGCACGATATGCGCGCGACGTTGACAAGCGACGCCAAAGAGATCGCTAACGCTCAAGCTGGTTGCTTTGCTGGTGACACCACAGGTGAAACCACATATACGTGCGAGCGACGGCTGCAAGCGACGCGACGTGGAGGCAGTGCGATACGCAGCTTGGTTGATAATTTGCATGCGTCGGTTAATAACGCCACTGTTACGGCGGACTCATACTGTGCACTGTAATTTGTCCGTAAGTACATGTACAATCACTACTGCTGACAGCCTTGCCACGAACTTTACCCCCATTGCTAAAGAGCTGCGTTTTCTGGGATCCGCCAGAAGACCGTGCCTGTCATACACCGCATGTATACAACCCACGGAAACAGCAGTCGTGTTTATTCGTATATCGTGTCGAGTTGCGGCGGCGATGGTCATTTAAACCTACGGCTACTCGATCGAGAAGCACAAGGTTGGACAAATGACACTGAGCTGCGGTAATCATGAAGACGCGCTCCACTGCAATATACACGGTCCTGAATATTTCACAGCGCTTGTTCGAAAAAAAGGTTTTGCGCTCACCGCTGCACTCTTCTTGCTCATATTTTGCAGAACGATCGTATTTTGTGGTCTGCTTCGTTTAGTATAACACTTACCGGAGTTATTTGCCTGGTTTTCAAGAAAAAAAAGTCAAATTTGCCTTCACTTATGGGGAATGCGAGCTGTTCCACCGACGACGCTAGCATAAACTTGTGTCGCCGCCTGCCGGCAGCTGCAGAAAGCAGCCAGTAAGCCAGGTTAGCTGCGTGTTCTATGAGCGGGCGACAGGCGGCAAACCACCCTGACCAGCTGCTTTCTGCAGCTTCCGGCAGGCGGCGAAACAAGTTTATTATAGCTCGTAGGTGTAGCAGCTCGCATCACCATAAATGAAGACAAATTTGCATTTTGTTTTCTTAAAAACCAGGCAATTAACTGTGGTAAGTGTTATACTAAACGAAGAAGACTCAACATGCGATCATTCTGCAAAATTTGAGCAAGAAGGGTGCAGTGGTGAGCGCAATATCTTTTTTTCGAACAGGCTCTGCGAAATATTCAGGACCCTACAAGAAAGGCTGGCGGCTCTCTCGCTCGTTTAGATTTAGAAAGAGGATTTTAAGTCTGGCTGTAAGCGTTTAACTCACAGCCAAAAGGTTCGAGCAAAACTTACGCAAAATGCACGAGAACTGGAGTTAGAAAACGCCAAAATAAACAAAAATTTAGTAACGAAAGCCTACAGTTCGGACTGAATCTGGATACCAAAATAACCCCTCCACCCCTCCAATATTGATTGCATAGTGTTCAATCAATATTGCATGGTGCTCCGATACACTAAGATATCAAGTTGCCTTTACATGTTGGAGCGTTAGAGCATTATTCGGAGCAATTCCTGACACCATTCACAAAAGTGAATTAGCAGGTGATATTTTTAAATCGAAACTGAAACCTGTTCAGGCACCGCGGCCGTAGTGTCACCACTATCGCTGTTTACAGACATGGCGTCGTGTTGTGGTGCGTGCGTGTCTCTGTGGTAATGCAGTCGTCGTTTAGTGACTTTTTCTTGTGCTACGTCGTGATGTCGCTTTTATATTGCGCTCATTAACGAAGGAGGAACACGGTGTGCACAGTGTGCGCCACTCCACAGCGGCCCCCTTGTCCGGGAAGGACCGTTGGCCCAAACCAAAGCCCCCCACCCAGTCAGCCCGGGTAGGGGGGGGTGCCGGGGTCAATGTACCGAACGATGCTGGGTTGTTGAGTACATGAACGCTCTGGGGCGTGGTACCTACGGGTGCCAAGTCCCCTTCCCATCTGACAACGGCACGAAGGAGGAACTTCTGGGCCGGATATGATGCGTCATACGCGAGGAACTAATTCAACGGCAACCTACAGCAACACAACCTCGGGGATCCCTTTGTTTGATTTGCGGACGGACGTGATTCGTAGTCTTGGAAGATACCGTCTTCAAATGCTTCCGCACAACAGTAAACAGCAGTGCCGAGGTTCCTTCTCCACAACGCGCTCTGTGGCCAGGAGAAATGCTTTGCGGGCACATCGGGAAGTCGGCACATTGCCCCGAGACCAACGGACGCCCGGCAATCGGCAGCGCGGCACATCGCCACAAGACGGACGGACGCGTGTTTTTCGTGCCAAAGGTAGGTAGCCGTGCATGCTATCCTTCTTACGTTGCGCGTTATCATTGCTCTATGCATTGTTTCCCTGGAAATTGAACAACGTGGTACCGAATGCGGTTGCAGTGGCGTTGAATCTGCTTGCGTTTGTGGAGATTAGTCGCTACTAATACATAGCGCTGGTAGTGAGATAATACGTGCGCACTACCACTCGTAAAATTTTCCCAGCATTAGACGCAAAAATATTCCGCCGGCAAGATGATCTCCGTGCATTTTAAATTTGCGGTTTGTATTAAATGCTGTATTGACTCGTAACGAAGCCGAAACCTCGGTATGAATACGTCTGAGCTACAGCGCTAAAAAAAAATATCTGCAGCCACCGCGGGGCGGGGTTCGGGGAACCGGGAGTCGATACTGTACGTTGCATTTAGAAGTGTTTGTTTTGCGGCGCATTTTGTTTGTACGGAGCCGCGATAAACGTGCACGCTTGCACTTTTAATTATCGGCGTTTAAGGAATAGATTTAAAAGGTTATTTGTGTAGCATGACAAGGAAGTTGATTGCTGATGTATATATTGAGAGGACTTCATATTACAATATTCTCGGCGGATTTATGCAGTTACAGAAAATGCTTCTCTGTAATTACGTTTTTGCCGATTTCATTTTCACTGAAAAGGGCTGTTAAACCCAGGTAGTTTGTACAGGACTGCAAGAAAACTGTGCCTGAAATACACAGCTGTGTTCTCGTTCTATTTGCGTAGTAGTTTTTTGTTCATTTTACAAGAAGTCTCGGACAAATGCTATGGCAAGTTGTTGGCTTGTGAGCCTGAGTGGTGGTTTGCAGTGGTTATCGGCGGAACACTGTTTAACAGTTGCCATTTCTTTCTTAATAAATGTATGCACTGATTTGTACAAGCATTATTTTTTTATTATTATTATTATTAGAGAGACTGTGTTTGAATGTGAAAATTTCGATTCTGTGCAACAGGTCCAAAGGCATTTCATAATACTGTCAATATGGAAGATGCAATAATGTTCCAATTGCATATTTTATATCAAATCGTTTTTTTAAATATGGGACATGTTGGCTTCGAATGGGCAGTAAGCTTCCTGCACTGCATGTGTGCCCATGCCTTGAAGGTACACCTGAGCTTGAGATTATTAGTTGCCTAATGTGTGCACTACGTAGATTGTGGAAGACGTCTGTTGCTTTCTTTATGTGGCGATGGGTTCATCCAGAAACCATTTACATGCATTTCGCTTGTTCTTAGAGTGAAATAATGACTGCAAATCTGCAGATTACTGGCAGGAATTATAAAGCACCTGCTCTACTTCCTCTGATAGTAGTGTCGTGAATTTGAATTTTCACCTGCATGGAGCGAGAAAGTGGGCAGAGTTGTGTGATTTAGAACTTGTCGCACATTATATGTGTGGTTAGGCATTATGTATGTGGTCAAGCATGCTTAGAATTAAACCACCACTTGACGTGGTTGCTTAGTGGCTATAGTGTTGGGCTGCTAAGCACGAGGCCGCGGGATGAAATCCCGGCTACGGCGGCCACATTTCGGTGGGGGGAAAATGTAGAAAACACCCGTGCACTTAGATTTAGGTGCCCGTTAAAAGAACCTCAGGGGGTCCAAATTATTCCCGAGTCCCCCACTACGGTGTGCTTGATAATCAGATGCTGGTTGTACCATGTAAAAACCCCATAATTGTTTTTTGAATTAAACCGCTTTAAATCCAAGGCAGGTCAGCTGGAATTGCCTTGGCATAACACATCACTACTGCCACACTCAGAGAAAGCATGCTGTAGCTGGTACTACTTTGTCGGACGTAAACAGACCTGTGGAAAGCATAAATACTGAAAAAAAACTGCAAATTTCCGAAAAGTTCAAGAAATTCAACATGCATAATACCAAAGGTGGCTTAGGAGATTCTTTGAACTGTCACTGTGAATAAAAATTTATTGTACATTTATTACACTTCAGGTAACGCCTCAATAACTTCAGAAACACATTTCCTTCCTGAAATCTCATACTGTGGAGTAGCTACTTTAATGTGTCAGTAGGTGCACCTCATTAGTGGGATCAGTAGGGGTCCTTTCTGTCTGTATTTGCTCATAATAAACATATCAGCTGATTGGTAGATAACGCACAAGTGCTAAAATAGTCCTTCTGTTTGTCACAGTGTCATCTCTTATTCAGTGTAACAGTTGTCTGTGTGAAACTATCCTTTTGTATCGAATAACCACTAAATTGACTAGCATCTGTTGTGTCACTCGACATAGTTTCAGAGCCCGTTCTGTATTTCTGTACTTTCAGAAAACCTGTTTTTTTTCAGCCTCTTCCTCTGCAGATGATGCTAATGATTAATATCTGTGAGCAGCACTGACCTATGGCTGAGTGAAGAGACATATAAGTAGGTAAGTCTAGGCTTTGTTGTTAAATCATTTTGTCATTATCATAGTCGTAAAATAGATTTCTGGAATTTCAGTGTGACGTCTCGTGTGGTCGGGCTGAATGAATGGCAACTGTGATGCATAAAGGGAAGTAAGGCATGTTGTTGGGCTAGTCGGTTCATAGATTCAGCAAAAATTTATAAACTGCGCAAAAAAGACACAACCTGAACAGAAACGTGTGTGAGCTTTAATGTTTCTGTTCATGGCTTGTCTTCACGCAGTTTAAAAATTTTCCTGAAACAAGAGAACAGGCACAAGTACTGATTTGTAATGAAAAACTTACTGAATGCACAGAATATATCTACCATGAAAATTGAAATGCAACCAATTCTGAAACTACTTGAAAATGCTTCATTTCCAGGTTTAGCTGCACTTGTAACAGTCTAATTTAGACTCCAAAACATGCACTTGAGACTACTTCATGCTTAGAAACCAGCTACAGTGCGATTACATGTTGCATATCCATGTCATTATGCGTAACAAATATTCATTCCTGTTCTCATTTCAATTTATGCTATAACTGAGTAAACTCAAGAAATAAAATTCATACGCTTTTGTCAGTAACTTCCATCTGTTATGTGTGCCTCATTGTCCTGTACAGTAAATATTATGTATGCTTTTCCAAGAGTCAATGAAATTGTTACTTATTGCAAAGCTAGAAGTAGGTGTGGCTCACACTATTTTTTGCTGTTGTTGCTTTGAGTGTTACATATGGCTGTACATTGTCCCGTGGCATTGTCAGTCTCTTGACTATTCGGTGATATCTCAAATAAATGCTAGACTATTGATAGGTGTAGTATAAATGAAGGTTTCACTGGCAGGCACATAGAAATTTAATGCTTTCTGAGGCATAAAATGCCTGTGCACCTACACCTGCAATCTTTCATTGTGTTTTGCATCAGAAGTGGACCACAATAAGATATTCCTCTTATTGTGTTCAACTTGGTGCCAAGGTGCCATGAATTTATACCAGCCAGTCCAAATATAATTTTTTTTGTTAATGTAATCTTTGACACATGTGAAGAGACAACTAAATTGTGGTCACATCACAACTTTTTTAGAAGAAACACTGATCGCTTATGATAATGCCAAAAGCAATGAAGAAAACCAGCTGTATTGTCTGGCATGCTCACAGAAGGCACTACAGGTACAAGTGTTTGACCTGAAATAACATCTTTTTTGTAGACAAAGTTATGCCGTCCTGGCACACATCTTTGGCTGTTGCTATACAATATATTGTTACAATTAATTTGTTTCGCTTTGAGATTTTTCAGGAACCTGGTGCTATTAAACAGTGGACCACAATTGCATTTATTAAAGGGCAGCTAAATGGCTACCATACCCATTTTTACATTGTTTTTGGGCTGTCTCGCTCTGTCATTAACATTCCCTAGTTTCGCTAGCCATTTAGCAGCTCTTGTAATAAATGCACATGCACTCCACTGTTTAGTAGCGCCAGGTTTCTGAAAAATGCAAAAACCAAAAAAGGAGAAGCTTAGAGGTACACTGGATAACAAAAGTCATAGACAAGTGTGTCAGTGTGGTTTCAATAAGCTGATCAAAATGAACGGATGGTATATATCGATAAACACTTGTAACTGTAGTGCCACCTTTCCACATGCCTGTCAATCTATCGGGTTTTCTTTGTGGTTTTCGACATGACTCTAAGACGATGGCATTCCTTATTTCTGGGGTTTTACGTGCCAAAACCAGTTCTGATTATGAGGCACGCCGTAGTGGAGGGCTCCGGATTAATTTTGACCACCTAGGGTTCTTTAACGTGCACTACAACGCAAGCACACGGGCATTTTTGCACCAAATGAAGTTTAGTTGACAGTTAGCGTTAGTCCTGTTTTGATTGTTTTCTTGTCCCATTGTGCTGCTTCATTGTGCCATCAAGGTGAATGAACTTGCAGAAATCAAGTTGTTGATACTAGAGCATACCATAGTTCTGCTACACTTTTACTGCACAGAGCAGAAAAAAGCCAAGGGAAAATGTACATGTGCAATGTTAAACAAAGAAGACACAGACAAAACAATTATGTGTACCTGTCACATAAAGAACAAAAATAGGCAATACTATACTACTACCTACTCATACATACAAACTGGCAGAAAGCAAACTGATCACATATTCGAATGGGCCTCGAATTGCTAACTCAACAAACCAGGAAGCACACACAACATTTGATATGTTTCTTCATTGTCCTTGCAAAGCTTCCAGTTAAATCATGTGCAGCTTGCTTAACATTCTGTTTTTATAAGGTTTTTCATGGTGCCAATCAACTGTGCTTCTGTAATTTACCTTGGTGGGGGAAACAGCTTTAGCTACTTTCACAGTGTGGTCTTAGTTCATTAGGGAAACCATTTTCTCTGTGCTTTAAACAGTCATTGCAAATATTGTTACCACTGCATGTCGAGTTTGAAAAGGTTAGCCATCTCAAAGTTTATACCTAAGATCATTCATACAGCCCCTGTGGAAACATTGCTGTAGAAGTCACATAGACAGCCTAGTACTTTTATTCAGCTCAGATAACAGCAGAATTCTGCCCTACTTATGAGAGTTCTTCCCTGGCTTACAGAAGGGGCCTTCTTCCAAAGTAATTTCTTGGACCCTTTACGTTTGCACAAATGTGTAAAATCAGTTGCCGACGGAAGCTGGCATTTCAGTGAAAAGACATTTGTGAGGTGCAATAGTCTACTATTTAATTAGATGTCTAATTTGTATTGTTTCCTTTTTGCAATAGATAAGCAATTCAGTTGGGCTGAGCCACACGTCAAGTCTTATGCGGAGATGGCTTGATAAGGACATATTTATAGCTGTGTGTAGTTGTGTTGATGATGGAAATTTTTAAAGATAACTCTTGGTTTTATTTGATTTTTGTTGCAGTCATAAAAATTTCGTCTAGTCTAGGAAGCATGGTGCACTATTTAGGTGTTCTACTATAACAAGAACCGTGCTGCTGTTGATTGCAATAATTAGAATAGGTAACTCGAAAATTCAGTTTCTATGGAACCATTAGAAGAATTACCTAGCCTTGTAGGACTTGGCTATAGTTTGTGCTGAATAATTGAGACAATAGTGTTGGACAGAGTTCATTAAGGAACATTACAGGGATTTCGTTAACAATGGAGTTTAGTGCTACTCCTAGCTTGCTGTTATGCAGCGTGGAAATGTAATTGTATTGAATGCAGTGGTTCTTGTGAGCTTCGGGTAACCACATTTTGAGAGAATTGTGCCTTTTAAAAGTGTACAATGTAATGTTTACTTTTCTAACATAAAGAATAGCTTGGTTATGATAATCTTGCTGCCAAATGTGTGGTAACTAAAAGCGTGCCTGCTGCTGCCACAAAAATGCAGCATCCTGGAAGCTTTTGCTTGTATGAACTTAGTGTGCTGCATTTACCAAGCATGCACAATACAAAAAAACTTCTTCAGCGCTTGGCATTAACATCATGTTATTTGATGACAGCCATGAAGAAGCGTTCATTCAGCAATATCTTGCCTATAGCCTAACTACCAAACAAAGTAGCCTTGCAAGGAAGAAATTGTCTTTGTATGGGTAGCAGTCATTTACTAATGTTTACATCATATTAGCTGTCACAGTTTGTTCCATCTTACTGCCATATACTCGAGCTTCCCTATTTCTGTGTGGGTTAAAGGCAGCACCTAACAATTAATCCCTATTTATTAATTTGCATCACAGCTGTGAGCAGCATCATAGGTGCTGTCAACATGCCATAAATGTTCACAAGCTTAGGGAGGTTACAATAAAAGCAAAAGGATAATACAAGCTTAACTGCCCATTATCATATCTGCATTTGTTTTTATGTTCAGTCGTGAAGGCAGATATATGCAGCTTGGATATACTTAGTGACTTCTCACAGTAAGACTCAGCATCACATTTTCAGTAGTTACAGATGTGACTTGCCCAACTTTTTTTCTTACTAACATCCACGGGATGCACTCAGTATGACTTGAAACAAGTGAGCTGTGGAATTCATCTTGAGGTGTTGCATAATTTGAGTTGGCGGTGCATATTGGGGGCTTGTGAAAATATTGAAGAGCTTACTATAATTTAGTACAGCTCTTGTGTGATTCTGTACTTTACAAGAAAATATTTTATGTAAACTGCAAATGTATCCATGTTGTTCTTACAATGCCACATAGTAATTGTGTTTATCATTTATTAAAATAAAACATGGAGCTAACTGGTAGCATTCCATTGTGCTGCCACACCACTAGAGAAAACAGCAGAAAATTAAGAACCATAGGATGCGTGCTTAACTGCCAACTAAATTTTGATAGAAAACTTTCTGCTGCATATACACACCACCGTTCCAACCTTTCAAAATTTCTCTGCATGAGTACAGAAAATAGCACATGACAGAAGTGTAATTGATGGAAACAGTATTAACAATGCAGTGTCATGCTCTTAAAAAAACATGAGTTTCCTAGCACAAAAATAAATGCAAGGGGGGTAGCGTCGACGCCACCACTATTTCAGAGGTTACCCAGTCCTTGAGTGTGTATGTAATCTGTCCACGAAAATGGGTAAACACCCACAATCACTCCAAAATTGTAAGGTGAGTACACAGTAACCTTCACAGAACTCGGATGTTCTCTTCGCCTTGTGTTGACACAGCACCCTGTTTGACCCATGTACGGAGTCACGAAAAGCACACGACTCTTTATGAGCTACTATTAGATGGCAGAGACCGAACATATTGTGTGTTTGCTACACAAAATCTTCCAGAGCCAGCAGTACTGTTTGCTCTAATCTCAACTGCAGCATATGTTCAGGTAATCTTATTTGTCAAAACATGTCTAATTCATATTTCACTGCACCTGTCTTTAAACCGTGGGAAATGCTGTTATTATTGGGTATGAAAGCCACATTTTTGTTTCACTATGTTGATCTGTATTTCTGCCTTCGACTTGAATTTTAGTGACCTCATCATCATCTCAATGCACTCCAAGGCCACTTACGCTACCTGGATACCAGCTTGCATTCTTCATAAGCTATGCACTCATTTTATGAAGGCTCTCAGTCTGCTTACCTTGAACAGGTAGACAGACTGAGAGACAGGCAGAATGATGCCTGTTGTCGACGCCAAAAAAAGGCAAGGCACTGAGGCATCATACAAAGTTTCAGCACTCGCCTCCAGCTTGGATTAGAGCGGATGACTATACAGTGTGACTGTAACTAGCCTTTTCCTTTCTGAGCACTTTCAATTTCTTTATAAATCTAACTGCCAGTAACTCTTGTTTTTACACCCACAAACAGTCTCCCACAAATTCCATTTGCTGCAAGAATATGTTTATTAGAAACAAACGAGCATAACAGATTGCTTTGTTTTATTTTTAGATGCTTCCTTAGGCTTCTCTACATTGAAGATGTATTGCAGGTCAGCTTATCAAAAAAAACATATGGTGTTTGAACAGTAAAACACAATGACATTGATTGGAAATGATGCATTGTGAGCAGCACAGAAAATCAAGGACTAAGGAAACAACATAAAATTGTTGCTGTCTAAACTAGAGGTTTATTTAGAAAGCCTTGGTGAAATATGACGGCCTAGATATAAATGAAGAAAATTTCTTAAAGGGCCCCTAAACATAACATCTGACATAGTTGATATTTCAAAGAAATGTGCGCATGATGTAGACAATGCCATAACCATAGTCCGGTAAATGCGGCAGTGCTATGTGCCTGCGGGAATGCCACAAATTTAAAAAAAATTATGTACTGCTCTCCTGGCCTTTCTGGCACTGCCTCCGTGCATCACACTGTCAACAGGGTGCTCCAGGTGACCTCAGCGTGAGGAGTAAAAGCTGTCAACCAGTCAATCGAGGAACGACAGGGCCAACATGACGAGAGCCAATTTTGTGTTCTGAAAATGCCGGAGGGGGGCCACCCATTGTGCAACACTGAAGCTTTTCTGAAGGTTCCATTTAGCTATCTTCATCGGGAAAGTGATTAGGGGCATACAATGGAGGAACCTTACTTCTGCTGTGCAATGCAATTCGTAGCTTTAGCTGCACTTTATAGTGTAGTATGAGGGCACGTGTAATGAGTGTAGCGAAGGAGTGAGAAACAGTGATGGCTTATCAGTGGTTTATGAAATGCCCTTACTTGTGCTATTACTGGAGCGCTGTCAAAAAATTCTCACAGCTTACGTTCATGTACACTACAGTTCTCGCTTATAACAATCGCCGATATAACGAACTATTGGTTTAAAATGGCCGCATTTTATTGCATTTCTGATTTTCTGACCATGCCTGTTCAAGCTGCGTCCACATATAATGAAGATATTCAATAGCACCGTACTGTTAAAACAAACATGTCAAATCCGATCGCAGTAAAAGGAGGGTGCACACCAAGTTCTGAAGTTTGCAATTGCGACGGGACTTGGCGCATCCTCTGCTCCAGTTTAGTCATGACGAAGATATAACTGCAAAGATGAGCGAGTGCTGCACGTGTATTTCAGAAGCCACAAGGAAATTCACTCTTTTTCAACCATGCAAGGGTAATCATGCTTTCAAGGCATTTCTTCAGTGTGCTTCAGAACGAGGCCGTGCAGTGTATAATGGTGGTGGCCTTTGGAGACTGGCGCACATGCTCTCTGAGGTCACGTGTGCTCTGTTCTCAGTGTGACACTGCTTGTAATCTCGGAGGCTACGATGGCACTCGTTCTTGCACTGTTCTCTGTGTGGTACTGCGCTTATTTGAACCTATTTTTTGCTTTGTCCATCAATTCCCTTATTGCAAGGTTAAACTGTATAAAATATGACTGCTTGCTGCCCACAAGATGGGGAAACTTTATTAGTTTAGTAACACTTGCATGGTATTGTTATCCTTTACAGAAAGGTTAATTTCGTGGTAAGAGTGGGTTTAACCCGATTTTTATAACGCTTGTTCGAGGTGCAGAAATGGGAAATTATGGGGTTTTATCAGAAATGAAAGGACCTAACCTATACAATATTGTTTTATGCAAGTGTGTTTTAGTGTTACGATTACTTGTCAGAGAAAAATATACTTTCTATCTGTTGCAGGTACAGATTGGTGTAGGATTTGTGATGCCACTCAACAAGTGGCATTACATACTAAAGTGTACCTCTGAAGCCAAGTGCGCATTAGGTCTGGCACAGCACCTGTGGACACCAACACAAGCTGGGGAAAGAAGCCAGACTGGGCAGGCCTGCCGGACTATCTCTGGTGCATCTGGGAAGCTTCTGGCAAGACCAGAGAAAGTGGCTGCTGTGAAGAGTAAGTGAACATTCACCTCATTTAAGAAACTTGACTGTATATCTGAAAGTTATCTGGATGAGTTAACGTTGATGTACACACAATGAAAAGTAATGCCAAAGAAAGAATGATGCGAGTGCCTATACATGTGTCTTTTTCTTAAGCCGTATATATGCACTGTCAAAGCAGCATAGGATATTTTCGAGATATTGGTTTCTTGCGAAAGTTGTCCGCAGTTTCCCCTATAATCGGTTTCAATGACAAGCAATCAAGAAAGTCAGGTGGCTACATGTGCCTTATTTGAGCATAAAAATGAGGAAAAAATTACTACACAAAGAAAACACCTCCCACATTAGTGGCATGTACGCTATGACATGGATAGTTAAGCATGACCTGTGTGAAGCTTCCTATAAATTTTCATGCCTGTCATCAGTGCCCTAAAAAACCAAGGTGCTGGGCATTATGCAGAGTTCTAGAACTCGCGGCCAGCCTGGATTAGAACGGATGACAACATAGTGTGGCTGTAACGCCTTGTTTTTCTGCGCAGTTTCAATTGTTTTATGAATGAAGTGCCGGTAACTCTTGTACTGCCATCTTGTCTGCTGCAAATACCGTTAGCTGCTAAAATGGTTTTTAGGAACAAACGAGCATAAGAGATTGCTCTGTATTTTAAGATGCTTCCTTAGGTTTTTTTACGTTGAAGTTGTAGGCTAGCTTAGCAAGGAAGCTATATGGGGTTTTAAAAGAACACTAAAACATTGTTTGCCATCATTGCAGCTAAATAAAGCATGGAAACCAGCCATGACTACGGCTTGTACATAAAAAAATTTTATGCCTACATGGCTAATGCTAAAGTTACGACCCACTTCCTCGCCTACTGCATGAGATACAGGCTGCTAGCAACAGGCTAACGGTAGCAGATGACAGAGCTAGCACCTTGCAGGTCTCCTGCATGCGTTAGAGACATCTTAGGTTAGCAGCGCGACGATCTACATGGAAGCGAGAAAAGGGATAGGAAAGAGCGCTGACTTACAATTTTATTGCGCACATAACCAAGGTTTAAATACCACGCGAAGGCTCAAAAGGAAAAACAGAAAGCACGTGTTCAGGACTCAGCTTCCAACATACAATATGCAATCGTGATTAAATATTGCACTTCCTTATCACACAGTGACAATGAAGGGGCACTGACACAACACTCTCCAGATTTGTGAATTTTGAGCCCTTGACGTGAGCTTGAGTGACGTGAGCCCTAAAAATTTTTAGGAACAACCAGCTGTGCTGTATGTATAAACCCAGAGCTTGCAAAGCTCTTTTACCTTTTAACTCAGCCCATTCAAAGCTCATCAAGCAAGGAATCGTTAGCCTATGCTTCACTAATACCTTTTCAAAGTCCTGTCACCACTTAATGGGAACCAGTTTCAGGAAACAGGCCCGGAGACTTGAGCAATCGGGCTACCCGGGCAGTCTGCTGACGTAGTAGCCGGAAGCTTGCAAAAGCAAGAAAAAGCTAGCCAACCCAGATTCTGCCACTTCCAGGAAGAGAGTCACCGTCATCCCTTACATCCACACGTCCCATAATCTCAAGAAAGTTGGTCGGCGTGCTGGTGTTGATGTTGTGTTTTCGGCACCACATAAGCTGGCTCTCTTATGCAGGCAGGTCAACTGTAATCCTAAAGAAAGAAAAAATTGCTACAGAACCAACCATAACAACCGTTTTGTCACGTGCGCTGTAGGTGTTGCTTACAACATTCCTCTATCCTGCGGCCGCAAATACATTGGTCAGACGGGACGCTGTCTCAATGAACGATTAAAGAAGCATAATAATGATGTTTTCGACTCCGTTTCTGGTCATCTCAGTATTCACTGCAGAGACCACCGTTGCAAACCCTTATTTGATAGCACACAAATTGTCAGTCACAACAAAAACAAACATACTAGAGAAATTATTGAAGCGCTCGAAATTCACAAATCTGGGGAGTGCTGCGTCAGTACCCCTTCATTGTCACTGTGTGATAAAGAAATGCAATATTTAACCACATGATTCGCATATCATATGTTGGAAGCTGAGTCCTGAACATGTGCTACCTTTCTGTTTTTTCTTTTGTACCTTAGCGTGGTATTTAAACCTTGGTTATGTGCGCAATAAAATTGTTGTAAGTCAGTGCTCTTTCCTATCCCTTCTCTCGCTTCCATGTAGATCGTCGCGCTGCTAACCTAAGATGAAACTTTATCAACACTCCCCCGTTCAGCCACCCTTGCATTAGAGTCTAGCCAAGTCGTGGCTCTCGAAATCTGACAGAAATTTGGGTGCTTGAAGAGCAGACAAATTATGTGAAATTGGACGCAATAAGTCCTTCTGACGGGGCTTCGAATGCAGCTGCCGTATGACTTAACTTTGCAGTAAAGCCAACTTCCTGATGAGAAGAGGCGTGGCTTTGGCAAACACCTACTAAAATCCCATGCAACTCAGCAAAACAGTGTGATGCATGTGTGTGCATTCTCACTGCAAATAAAGCTGCTCTGCCATGTGCGCTGGGTAGCATATTTGTGTGTAATATATGCGGCATTGTATTATTTGAAACTTGTTAAATCTTTTGCAGCAGATTTCCTTCATTCACTTATTACTACAAATGGTTTCAAAAACAATTTAATTCTATATTTATTGCACTCTTCTTTTAGACTGCCTGGAGAAGTACATCTGGGAACATCCGATGGGGCCACCAGCACCACCTTCAGAGCACCGCCTTGCTTCTGTAAGGAAGCACCTTTGGAGCTTCACAGAAGCGGGTGCGAGGGCAAGCGAGTGTGGAAGACGTGAATCGCCTTAACCTATTGCATTTTTTCAATAAAGTGTGAAGATATGGAACATATTATGGTGCTATATATTGA
The DNA here is from genome assembly GCF_013339745.2 of Dermacentor silvarum. NCBI lineage: Eukaryota > Metazoa > Arthropoda > Arachnida > Ixodida > Ixodidae > Dermacentor > Dermacentor silvarum. Next base: position 56,182,888 of record NC_051154.1, on the reverse strand, counting down.
TTCCTTATGGCATGAAAATGTAGCGGCATACCTGGCCACATGTAGATACAGACTGCACACTTTGCAAGACTCAAGCACGCATGAAGATAGCCCATCGCGAGCTTCCCAAGTGCAATGGCTGCTCCTACCATTCATTACACAACTTGCATTTGACCTGATGTGCCCACTGTTATACCCAGCATCCCACCCAGCGTGCCACCGTCGCCCAGAATTCCGCCCATCGCCCGCCATTCTACCCAGCACCCAGCATGCCCATTACCATAATCCACCGTGATGATGGATGATGGATTCCACCATGCCCAGCATAGGGCAAATTTTCAATATATATATATATATAATCAGAACTGGTTTTGGCACGTAAAACCCCAGAAAGAAGATGTTTCCATTGGTGGCAGCGCACGCGACGCCACGTGCGCTTCCGCCAATGAGAGAGGAGTGGCTCCGATGAACGAACAAGACACGTGGTCACAGAGACAGACCGCGCCGGTCGGACGGATGGGAAAAACTTTATTGATAAAAGCACCTGCAAGGTTGCCGGCCCGGGCTCAGGCCACCCGGTCATTACGTGCGGTGAGGCATAGCCTTTCCACCGCTGCCCGGGCCCGCTGGCAGCGGTGTTCGTGTAGATCCGAGCTAGTCAGAGCGCTTAGCCATCGCTCCTTGAGAAGGTCCGATTCTATGTTGTGCTCTCTGTGTATTGCTCTGATCTCTGTGCATTTCTACATATAGCGCGGCGCTGCCAGTCGGTGCGATGATTTCAGTGAGTTCTGTCGTGCACTCCGAAGGACGAAGTTTCGACTTGTCAGTCAGTAGCTGCGCCCGGCTCCTTCGGACATCCACGCGAGTACGGTTTCGCATTCAAGGTGTGGGAATCCTCGGGTCCCATGACCGTCGCACGCGCAGCGAATGTCGCGTCGGGCGCACGCACGCCAGGCAGGTTGGGGGAGAGGGGAAACTTTCCTTTCGTGGGCAGTGCACGGGAATCGCAAGCGCTATCAGCGCCACCAGGTGTGTCACGTCAGCGAGTGAATGAAATAACTTTAGTTGAGGTCCGGCGAGGTCGCGAACTCGTCGCGCACCCCACTGACATCGGTTGTATCGGCGTGGCGGCCATGGATGCCACGCCGATAACAGACGGAATATGTGGGTTTATAAACCGAAACCTCTAAACAACATCACCCGAGCCTCTTTGATCACCACCTAGTGGCGAAGGTGGAAGTCTCCGCCGCAGCTGCTGTTTTCCCGCACGTGGTTAGTATACCACGTTTTTGCCGTGGCAATCGCTGCAGCCGCCCGTATTCTCAGCTGGTATGTCGGAAGCCCTTCTTTACCTAGCGTATTATTCCTCATATTGCAAGTTCCGTAGACTGTCACGTCACCCCGCGGCCATGGGCGAATGTTTTTCAAGGAGTATTGCAGTAACCGCAGGCAAGCGCGTCGGCAGTGTTTGCTGGCGTCGTGGTGGCCAGTAGGCTTAATTATTTGGGTTTACGCATCGTTTGTGCAAGATTAAATTCAAGAGCAAAAGCAGTAACGTACTTTGTGCGAATCGCGCTGCAGCGCGAGCTCGTGCGCTGCTCGCTTGATGTAGCTTTTAATGACGGCGCTCTAACATCGATGTGCTGTAATCAATACATCAGCCTTGCTGCGCTGCCTCAACGGCTTTTAAACGGACTTTTGCAGGCCATCAGGAGTGCTCTCCCATCTGCCCTGAGATGTAGCCAGTGCTTCGATTTAGTATGCTTCGATCCAGTCATGTTAGACTGAGGAGACGTATCATTCTCCTACTTCTCATGTAAATAATGTAAATAAACCAAGTACTCTTCATTAGAGCACTGCACGGGTCAATTTTTTCAGCCCGGCCCGGGCCCGTTTTTACGTTGGGCGGCCCCCGCCCGAGCCCGATCAAAACTTTTATGGAGAGACCCGGGCCCGGAAATAATCTACGTTACCCGCCCGGCCCAACCCGCCACCCCTTTACCTTAGGCCCGAGCCCGGCTCGAAACTGGCCCGAACCCGGCCCGAGACCGAAAAATACATGTTTTTCAGAGTTGAGACGCCCGAGAATAACTCACTGCACGTTACATGCACACCACCGGAAAGCCCGGCCCGGGCCCAGGTCAAAAAGCACACGCTGTGCCCGAGCCTGGCCCGAGCCCGTGAAAAAACTGCTCTACCCGGCCAGGCCGGGCCCGGGCTTTCGGGTAAGCCCGAGCCCGTGCAGTGCTCTACTCTTCATTATCGATGAGGACCTGTTCCTCCCTTCAACAACGTCTCCAGCGTGGATGAGTCGGACGAAGGCATGGGCCAGCTACCACTTTGGATATACCCGACTCCAAATCCTACAACTGGTGGCGTACGTCCCCAACTCCAACAACTGGTGGACAACGGTGAGATTGACCTCGCGGACCTTCGGTAGACCATGACTCCCAACTCCAACAATACGGTCCCTGCTTCTGTTCTCGCTAGTGCAATCAGCACTGATCTAACGCCACAGCAGACGGAGGAGTTACTGGCGTTGTTATCCAAGCATAAAGACTCCTTCGACGTGCACTCTCCTCTTTTGGGACAGACTTCTGCAACGGCTCATCGTATACACACAGATGGAACTTCCATCGTGCGCCGGCGGCCATATTGCGTTTCTTCCGCCGAACGCCGGATCATCGATACGCACGTTGCCGACATGCTGAAACGAAGCATCATCCGCCCTTCCTCAAGCCCTTGGTCGTCACCTGTCGTTTTGGTGTGTAAGAAAGACGGCTCAGTGCGATTTTGCGTAGACTACCGTGCCTTGAACAAAATAACCCACAAATATGTATATGCACTGCTCCGAATCGATGATGCGTTAGATTCATTACAAGGCACGGAGTATTTCACCAGCCTTGATCTACGCTCCGGATACTGGCAGATCCCCATGCACGAAGCAGACAAGGAAAAAACTGCCTTTGCCACACCCGACGGACTGTACGAATTTAACGTAATGCCTTTCGGCCTGTGTAATGCTCCCCGCCACATTTGAGCGGATGATTGACACCGTACTACGGGGGCCTAAAGTGGAAGACGCTTATGCTACCTTGACGACATCGTCATATTTTCGTCAACTTTCCATCAGCAGTTGCAGTGCCTCGACGAAGTCTTGACATGCCTCTCTGCTGCCGGCCTTCAGCTGAATACAAAAAAGTGCCACTTCGCCAGCAAAACCATTAGAGTACTCGGACACCTTGTCAGCAAGGAGGGCATTCGACCTGACCCCGATAAGATTACCACTGTCCTGCGCTTCCCCATGCCTCAACGCGCCAAAGACTTGCGTAGCTTCCTTGGCCTAGCTTCGTATTTCCGGCGCTTCATACGTAACTTTGCCACCATTGCGGAGCTGCTCCATCAACTACTTCCTTCTGGAGCTCCCTACGTATGGTCGGACGAATGCCAAACTGCTTTTGACGCCCTCAAGCGTGCCCTCACGTCCGAACCTGTGCTTTGTCATTTCGACAACATCGCACCCACTCTTCTACATACTGACGCCAGCGGCCATGGCATCGGCGCTGTTCTTCTGCAACGTCAGCAAACTCCAGAAGAACGTGTGGTCGTATACGCAAGTCGCACGCTAACAGCTGAGAAAAATTATACGATTACCGAGCAAGAGTGTCTTGCCGTTGTTTGGTCTGTCCAAAAATTCCGGCCTTATCTGCATGGCCGCCACTTTACGGTCGTTACTGCTCACTACGCCTTGTGCTGGTTGGCGACGCTAAAAAATTTAACAGGACGTCTTGGCCGTTGGATACTTCGTTTACAAGAATACGACTTCGACGTCACCTACAAGTCTGGAAAGAAACACCAGGATGCCGATGCTCTCTCTCGTTGTCCCCTACCACCGTCTTCAAACACTGCCTGCTTACCACCTTCCATGAGCAACCCGCTGGACGTGTCTCCTGCATTTCCTTCACTCGCAACTCTCGACCGGCTCCCACCCAGCCGTTCTCATACGTTTTCAACTTGCCAACGTAGTGACTCCTACTGCCACTCCGTTATGGAACGTATTTGGGGATCTTCTTGCACACTTAACGCTCGACCCGTCGGCAGTTGAAGAACTTTAAGATCGAAAATTCGGTGCTATACCGGTACGTGTTTTATCCCGAAGGACACCGTTCGGTTCCTGTAGTTCCCCCGACCACTTCGGGCCCAGATACTGGAGACCGTTCACGATGATCCCACAGCCGGTCACTTTGGTTTCCATAAAATTTATGAGCGAATTCGCAGCCGCTTCTCTTGGCCTGGACTTGCAACCAGCGTAGCAAAATACGTGGCTTCCTGTTCGATCTGCCAACACCGCAAACGACTGACCTCACCTCCGGCTGGACTGCTACAACCTGTCCCGTGTCCTGAAGCTCCTTTCGCAGTCGTTGGTATCGACCTGTATGGACCACTACCCTTATCGGCTGGCGGTAAACGATGGATTGTCACAGCTGTAGACCACTTGACACGGTACGCTGAAACAGCCGCACTACCTTCCGGTTCCGCAGCGGAGGTTGCATCCTTTTTCTTGGAAGCCATCCTTTTACGACACGGAGCCCCACGTATCCTTTTGAGTGACCGCGGCAGGACCTTTCTGTCTAAACTTCTCGACGATGTTCTTCGTGCGTCCAATACCATCCATAAAACGACTTCCAGCTACTACCCACAAACTTATGGTCTCACAGAGCGATTTCATCGTACGCTGGCTGACATGATTTCAGTGTACATCAACCCTGACCACACCAATTGGGATGTTATTCTTCCATTCGTCACCTTCGCTTACAACACGGCCGTCCAACGCACAACAGGGTACTCGCCCTTTTTCCGTGTGTATGGTCGTCAACCGATCACTGTCCTCAACGTCTCTTTCTTTGGCGTCGCCGGGCCCTCGTCCACATCAATGTGTGAGCAATTTGTTTCGCGCATTGCCAAGTGTCGCCAACACGCCCGCCTCAACACTGACGCCAGTCAACAAGACCGCAAAACTCGCTATGATGCATCCCACCGTGTCGTTTCCTTCCAGCCTGGAGACGAAGTGTTGCTGTGGACTCCAGTCCGCGTTCCTGGCTTATGCGAGAAATTTCAGTCCCGTTTTATCGGGCCCTACACTGTTCAGGAACAGACTTCGCCAATTAACTATCGTGTCACTCCCGTTGTTACGCCTTTGGATGGCCGCTGCCGTACCACAGAGATTGTGCATGTTTCACGTTTAAAGCATTTCTTACGGCGTTCGCTGCCATAGCCAGCAGCCAGGTTGGCCGCTTCCATGCGCGGGGGTAATTGTGTGAGCATTAGTATGGTATGCCTTATCTGATGGCGCATACCCACTGCGGGGGATTGGCCAAGATTTGGATGGAATTAGGCAATCTTTTTTAATACTAAAATCGGTAAAGCTAACTGGAGAAAATGAACAAAAATAAAATATTTAAGAATTCAAGAAAATCTATTTGAAGCACTTATAAATTCCTCCACGGCTGAGCAAATATCCCTGTGGCACTTTCCAAGAGAGGAGGCTCCTAAAGAAAGGATGTTTAGAATAGAAAAGCTTAAACCAAGCTGTGTAAATTTTGATTCTAGAATATTTTTCCTTAAAGAACAAAAACGGCGGCAGAATATGAAAAAATTATCTATTGTTTCATCTTCTCCACAGAATGGGCACAGAGGGGAGGGCACCAGACCAGCCCTGTGACGATAGAAGTTTAATATTGGTACCCGACAACGTAATCGGGTAAAGATGACTTTGGTTTTTCTAGTGTGAAAGGAATTTTTGGGCCAAGGGAATAGGAGGTGTCGATATTGTGAGAAATTAGCTACAGCTGGGTTCAAGAAGTCTTGAATAATTGAATATCTCCTGAATCTAGTAGTCGTTAGGTAAGCTGTTGTAGGAAGTAATCGTAATACAGGGCCACTGAGGGCCGCTCTCGCGAGACTGTCAGCCATTTTGTTCATGACTAATCCTTTATGTCCAGGCACCCAAAGCAGTCTAATTAAATTTATGTGGGCAGGCACTAGAAAATGAAATGTACGTAAAAGGTTAGTGACACTATTTGCTGTGAGCGAGGAACATAAAGATATAAAGAATCTGTTATTATTACTACCGCTGATATTGATGAATTTAGTTTGCGTAGGGCTAGAACTACAGCTAGAAATTCAGCCAGAAATACGGAAAAGTAGTCCGGAATCTTGATTGCGAATGACCAATCTAGAGCAGGAGAGAAAATGCCAATTGCAGATTTTTCTTCACACTGTGAGGCGTCTGTCGCAATGACCGTACTTATAGATAAACTTAATAAATGGTCTTGTAATAGGCCGTTTAATATATTATAAGAAAGGAGTTTTGCGTTGTTTGGGTAGATGTCATCATATATGAATTGTAGGTTCTCTCGCACATCACAAATAGGCGGCACCTCCCAGATACGTACATTTAAGGGATTGATTAATGTTTGTGAGCATTATATGATTAATGTATGTGAGCATTATATTACCCCTTCATCTTCTTCATCTGTATATATTCATCATCATGGTCAGCCAGGGGCGGATCCAGGTTTTTTCTGAGGGGGGGGGGGGGTCAACTTCTGTCAATGATGATGATGGTGATGATGATGATAGTAGTCTTTCTTATTTACCGAAATTTACCGTTTTTCCTCACGATAAACCCGCGTTTTATACGGCTAAAGCAACACCTGTAGCCCTCCGTGGCGGCTTAGTCAGCTCAGGCGTTGAGCACGAGATAACGGGATCAAATACCGGCCGCGGCGGCCGCATTTCGATGGAGGCGAAATGCAAAAACGCCCGTGTTCTTGCGTTGTAGTGCAGGTTAAAGAACCCCAGGTGCTCAAAATTAATCCGGAGCCTTCCACTACGGCGTGCCTCATAATCAGAACTGGTTTTGGCACGTAAAACCCCAGAAAGAGGAAAAAGACCTGTAGCGAAGCCAGGTATCGGTTTCTCCGAGCTTATAGGAAAAGGACGTTACCCAATTAATACAGTCATGTGCTTGGCGGCTGCGCCTGATAATACAGGGTGTTCAAAACTAAGCTTTATGGTTTTCTTTAAATTAGGCACTGGGAGGCATGCGAAGACCACCTGTGCAAATAAGTTATGTGGCTAAGGGGGCACAAAGTGAGATGATAATTATTGGTGTGAGCAGTCCAATTAACTAAAATTGAACAATTATTTTTTGTTTACCGCAGTAAGTGGGTATGTTTGTATTGAAAACTTAGAGGCAGTCGAGTTTCTACACAGTATCAGTCGGAAGAATTATTCTAGCGTGTCCGTGCTCCGAGATATCAGACTCCAAATTTCAATTGTCGTACTGCGCAGAATAATCGAGAATAAAGACGCGACAATTCTCATGAATTCCCGCGAATGATCATGAAGCTCAGTGACCACTTCTGTGGAGGGATGGCGGTGCCATCTTCTCTCTTGAGTCGTGGTGGTGTGCTGACTAGAGGGACGGTCTTGAATACGGGCGTAACGGTCCGCTCCAACGCAGCAACCACTGCGCTGGCTGTTTACGATATGCGAATCGCCGCGTATGAAGACTAACGACGCCACCTACAAGAATAACGATGTGGCGTAGTAGGCGAGAGCGCGAGCCAGCGTCTTCATGTTTTGTTTCCCACGCGACGTCATCCTTTTACACAAGGCGCGCATCTGCTCCCGTTTCTCTAACCACGCGACGCCATACTAGGCCCGCGCGCTGGCGTTGGCCGCTGACGTCACGCTCACCCACTTCGCAGCCGCGGCTCGAGGCTTCGCCCCGCTCCGGTGGGCTTGAGCCTCCTATGCTTAATGTACGACAATAAAACTGCGAAGTTACAATGAAAAACTTGTAGCGTACGAACGGTACTGTGCTCGTACTGGATATTGTCAACGTGTAACTGTGATCACAATGAGTGCTACAGTTAAAAAAAGTTGCCTATGCGTAGTTCTTAGTTTAGCTGTTAGTTGTTATTATTTATATATAAACACTTCAGCAAGAGATCTCTTTCATTAAGCAGGTTGGTCGCGGAACCGATGACAGCCAATGAAGCAACCGTTGACACCCCAAGGGGAAACTAAGTTAATCAGGCACGAAAGCACTCGAGCGGACCTCGGCGTGTTTGGCAAAAGGGACGTCCCCTCGTTCATTCGACGCCACCGAAGGGACGAGTAAGGCACGGCAGGCGTAAGGAGGTCCAAGGTGTTCATGAGAAAAAATAATTACGGCAACTTCGCGACACCACACTCCTACGGAATACAACTAAGCTTGTGAGCGCGCTAGCTTTACTTCTATGCATGGCTGATACCAGTGGTACTCGCGAAAAATACTTTTGAAGAATGCTGGTGGCCGTTTTTTTTTTTTTCTTTTTTTTTTTTTCTTTTTTTTCTTCTTTTGCGACAGGGCCATCCCCCTGTCAGCGAGGGGGCGATGCAGAAATCTGAGGGGGCGGGGGTTCAGGACATCCGGACATCCCCCCTGGATCCGCGCCTGTGGTCAGCGTCATTCTCTTCAGCTTGCGGCCTGCATAATAAACCGTCGAGGTTGAACAACTGTCTCGCAATATACAGGGTGTCCCAGCTATCACGCAGCACGATTTAAAAAAAGAACAGCGTTACGCAAAGCAAACCTAGTACGTATTGTTTCCAGTACAGTGGAGTAGCCGCCAGTAATTTCTTCGTTACTGAGATTTAATTAGCTAATTGCAATTAATTATCTAACTCGAGAAGTACTGTCCTAATTATCAAAGTGTCAATGAAAAAATTGTAGAGCAACATGAAAAACTCCCGATACAGCTTTCTGTTGCTCAATACGTGCAACATAAAAGTGTTTTTCCGAGCGTGAAAGAAGTCCGCGAATACAGGCAAAGTGCGCGGGCTCCTTTCACACTCGGAAGAACACATTTATGTAGCACGTATTGAGCAACAGAAAGCTGTATCGAGAGTTTTTCATGTTGCTCTACAATTTTCTCATTGACACTTTGATAATTAGACCAGTACTTCTGGAGTTAGATAATTAATTACAAGTAGCTAATTAAATCTCACTAACAAAAAAATTACTGGTGGCTACTGCACTGTACTAGAAACAAATTAGGTTTGCTTCGCGTAACGCCGCTCCTCCTTTTTTAAATCGTGCTGTGCGTTAGCTGGGACACCGCGTGTGCGTGTGTATATATATATATATATATATATATATATATATATATATATATAATTAAATACACGATACGGAATGAGGCATGCCGTAGTGGGGAACCCAGGACTCATTTTAACCACCTGGGATTCTTTAACATGCACCCAGGCGTTTTTCCCTTTCGCGCTCATCGAAATGCGGCCGCCGTGGCCGAGATTTGGTACCACTCCCTCGGGCATAGCAGCGCAAAGCCAGTACACCACCACGGCGGAATAATATACAGGTGTTTTGCAGCGAAGCTGCACACCCACGGTGGTAGAATAGGAGAGGTGGCCCAACGGCGCAGCTCCGCCTAGGGGCCTATATGCAACACTAGCTCCGCCGATGCCCCACGCATGACGCGATGGCTCTCGAGTTGCCGGCGCTTTGCGTGAGGTGGCAGCAGGGGTAGTCTGGGCTATTTCTCCGCTCCGCCATACTTGAAACTACGTAGCCGGAGGGCGTCGCGAGCATTCAAACTGTATATTTAAGTCTCCGACTTTTGAGAAAGAACTTCGCGTCATATTGCCGTACACCAGGGAGGTCTTCAATACCACTGAATAGTTACCATCATTTAAAACGGACTTCTAGCGCGGATTTACGCATGCAGGGTGACTTCAGACTTGTCGTTTATTCCTTGTTTATTTGACAGTTTTATTTCTTTATTTTGCCAGATACAGATTGGTTCTGAGAACTGTACAGTGACTAATGCGTCATTGCCACATGAATCACGCTTGAAATGAATATCTCTTTATATGTTCACGATCGAGTACATTTGTTTCTTCTTCCTCATTACAGAATTAATAAACGCTCCGTTATTAGCATGTATGACTATACAGAAGAAGTATTTAATGTCTTTCCAAAATTACTGTTGCGTGTTGACCAATATATATTATTAATGAAAAAACTGTCAGCCCTTCCCCTGGGGTGGAGATGGAAGACCAGCGAAGCTGTACTACGGTGGGAATTATGTATTTCCAATTATGAGTGTTAAGATGTGATTGTGTAATTGGTTATTTGAACTATTAAAGAATGAGAAACATATATGATCTGGTGGTTTTCATTTATTTAGAGACCGCAGGGACCATGGCCTTATGGTCGCTACGGTACACCGCCATAGGGTGTACGGCAAAGGTTGGCACTTTCTTCATAAACACGTCACCAACGCCGCGCACGTTCGGTGCGAACGCGGGCCAGACGTCGCCGCCGTCGACAACAGTTATAACCGCACACAAGCGCTGTCAAAACGCTGACGTGAGCAAGCAAGCGCCAGCAAGCAGCGAGCGAAGGTTCATGCTGTCTCTCGCTTCAACGGAAACTGAGCGGCGAAAGCACTGCGCATACAAAGGTAGGAGCCATGTTGCAGATCGCTTTCAAGATAGGGTGTGCGCAACCGCCCGTCGCCGCGCAAAGTACAAGTACGCAGTTAATTGCTCGCAGAGCAAAAGCCGCACACCCTCCCGCGCTGCCTTCCCGCTTTCCTCCTTTTACTTGGGTGATTGAGTCGCCAATTCCCCTTGTGCCCCGGTCGCAAGATACGCATTTGGTGCCGCAGCTAACGTCGCCTCCCCTCCCTCCCGTCCCCCACGGCCTTTCGTGCGACGGAAGAAGTCGTGTTTGCTCTCCGCCGTGCATTCGCTCCCCGTGAAAGCGCGCGTCCCTCACGCGCTTACACTCGCACATACAGCACACGGCCAATGAGATTTTTGTAGCGAGAGCTACATTGGCCGTATTCTCGCCGTTAGGCTGTGGCCGATGGCCGCACCGCGAGCTGAGCCGTTGCGCCGCGCAGCTGGCAGCGCCGCTCGCCGCGCCATCTGACGTGACGTCAAAGGAGGAGCCGGTGAAACCGCGAGCTGAGCCGTTGCCTAGCAAGCGCCGGCGTTGTCGGCGTTGCATCGCCGGAGGAGCCGGCGTTGCATCGTATATATAGAAGGGGCGGCTCGGTGGGCTTCGTCGGCAGATATGGAAAGTGAGTCGGAGAGACTGAAAGAAGCCAGGCTTCGTCGTGGGAACGAATCGAAGAGGAGGCAGCGAGCCGAGGAGACAGGAAGAACGAGCCGCACGCCTCGAGAAGCGTCGTAAGTACGAAGCAGGCGAGTGCATTCAGATGAGGATGGTTCGTCATCTAGTTCGGCATCTCGTGCCAGGGCCGCGGATCAACGACGGAATGAAGCCAGGAGGAGGCAAGGAGCTGCGGGGGCAGAAGAAGAACGTGCTCGGCGTATCGAACAGAGACGGCAGAGTGATGCAGCTCGGAGAGCCCCGCGCCTAGCCGCCGATATATACAACACAGTTGGAGGACTTGAAGGCTCGCCGTGTGACGGACCATGTGATTCGGCTGACTCAAAGTTCAAGTGCGACGCGCATGTTCCAAACGGACTTTACAGACAATCCGGTTGGATTTGCGTTTGACGTTTGCGAATAACTTTGGCATATACGAGATGAACATATGCGAGATGAACAAGATAACACTTTCAAAATAAATGCGTTACACTTTAAAAAAGTCTAGTCTTTAATGCAACCATAACTTAACGAGAGGTAACAACCGAAACTCAACACTCAGACGTACGAAGCTTAACGATAAGGATGTAATCGTAGAGAGAACCAAGCTGAACAATAAGATTTACCGTACCTCTCGCTACGCACACCCAGGCATAACTGAGTTAAGCCACAGCCATTTTTTTTTTCTACAGGCGGACACGATCGACCATCGGAGACTGAGCCCTTAACAGCTTCGCTGTAAAACGTTGGGTCGAGAAATCGTCAGTGTCCAAGCACGTCACTGAAACATTAAATCACTAGGAGGACCGGCTGATTTAAGTATCAAAGTTCATCGACGCAGCCACCGTGATATTCCCCGTAGAAGCTTCAGGGAAAAAAAGTGTTTCGTTTTCCATGGAATGAAGCGCACAAACGTAAATGGGCAGTTGCCCTCAAACGAGCGACCGTGAACGGCGAGCTGTGGGTACCGAACGTAGGAGCCAGAATATGTGAAGATCATTTCACCACAGGCAAGTGTTTTGGCGAATAACTTCGCCTACTAACGTTCTAGTTCAAATACCCCCTTTTTAACAATCAGGTAAATACACACAGGTACACCCAGCAAGGATCCTCAGCATATTGATTATGTGCCGTCTTCATTCCGGTACAACGAAAAGGCAACTGAGAGTGCACGAAAGAGCGAGGAGAGGTAACGTCAAAATAATTCGTGCACTTTTGAGATACTTAAATCGGTGCTTTCTCTCTGCAGTTATACACGACACGCGTCTCTTGACAAAAAAAAACGGGAGACTGCGAAGGCACAGCAGCCGACGACTTGGCGCGCGCTGGGCACCGCTAGGCACCGCTGCAGACAAAACAGCGGACGAAGCGATCGACTGTACCGTTTGTTATGGGAAACGTTACCAACAGCCACTTATTAGGTTGACTTATACCACTTATTAAAAACTACTAAGTTAACGAGCGTTTATATCCGCTCGACAAACGTTTGCGCTTGATTAACTATTTGACGCGACACAAACACGTTAGGGCATGAAATGCCTGCCACATAAAAATACACGAGTCTAGCGACAAGCGACGCGATGGAGATGGCTGTCGCGTTCACTCGTCGCCTACAAGTCGTACGGCATGCGAGCGACGAGACGAGCGACGACTTTGAGCGACGTCTCCCCGGTGTTGCCGGTATGAAGGCAGCAAATACTGGCCGAAACTGGCGTTACGCGTGCTTTATTCATTTAAGTTGATGTGTTTTAGTCTAAAGAGTAGCATTAATATTTCTAAAGGTCTTGCACTACGTTATTATCCTTACACGTAACAAAATCTAGTCGTTTGCTCGTTCCGTGCGACAATCGGTAGTACTTGACTGATGTATATCCTGTTCCGACTTCGCGCATTAGGCTAGGCGCGAGGCTAGTCGCTCATAGCACTTCCGAGCGACCGAGCGACAAATTCTAGATTTCCAGAACCGAGCGATCTAGCGACAAGAACAAGCGATCTGTTCGCGCGACGGCCCGTTTCTTCGCTCGTCGCCGTCGCGCACAAAATCGCTCATGCGGTTTGCGCCAACATAAGTACGAAGGAGCGATAGCTCACACCTACGTTTTGGAACTGCCCAGTGGTGGTTATGTCGTGGTTTTTCACCAAAGTTACGCAGTATATAAAAGACAAAGCGCGTGAAGCATGGGCATGAAGTGACGGCGGCATATACGGCGTCGTAGTCTCGAACCGGAAGTTGGGAATACGCCGTACCTAGCCGTACCCCACTATCCCTTGCGACAACCGAGATTTTGGTGACCCGTAAAATAGCGAGGGATTCTGGGATGCGCCGTCTGCTAGCTGTTTCTGGTTCGAGTCATCGCAGCCGCCGCCACCGCTTCGCCGTTGAAGTCCATTGATGCGATTGCAGTCTGTTCTTCTTTCTGGTGTTTTGAGTGCTAAAACCAGTTGTGATCATAAGGCACGCCGTAGTGGAGGGCTCCGGATTAATTTTGACCGCCTGGGGTTCTTTAACATGCACTACAACGCAAGCACACGGGCGTTTTCTCATTTCGCCTCCATCGAAATGCGGCCGCCGTGGCCGGGATTCGATCCCGCGAGCTCGTGCTCAGCGGCGCAACGCCTTAGCTGACTGAGTCACTTGCGCTTGCAGTCCGGCTTGTCCCACTCGAAGATTACCGGGTGGCAGGTGCCTAGGCAAAACTATCATCGGCTGTTCAGCCGTTGGCTGCTCAAATTCAAGCGTTAAAGGTGAACGCATGTAACGACTGCCTTGGAGCAACCCTTGCTGAGTCAACTGTGCACAAGCATCAGAGGAATGGCTGCCACTTTCAAAACTGTAACAAGGCAGAGACCATCCGTGAACAAAAAGAAAATGAATGTACTGTGCCACTTATCAGGAGGCGATTAGCTGTGTAAGGGCCGACACGGAATGATTCCCCAAGATACTTCTTTCTCTAACATTGACTCAGGCAACCAGAACTATTTCAGTACTCGCATGCACATATAGAGGTACTATGAAACTAGGTTTTACAGCGCGAATTTAAGCGGGACACAGCGAGATACATACATAATACTCGTAACCAAACAGCCCACCTTAGCTCCTTCAGCACAGATAGAGATAATGCGCAGCCGTAATATAACGGCGATACGGCCATTGTTGACAAAAAAGCGAGAACGTCTAACTACGTACCACTTCAAATGAACCTAGAGTTTCGACCAAGAAATGCCGTTGACAGCACACAAAGTTATCATTTTCAGCGTTGGTTGCGCCGTTATACCGACGATATCGGTTTTGAGCTACGATCACAGAGGAGCATGCACCGCTGTAGCCATCGCCTCAGCACCCGATTTTCTAAGTAATGCTTCTATACGCTTGATAAATTATCGGATAACGATAACTTTTTCACCTGTCTGACTGACCCGCAGGCAGAGCAGTTAGTGACGGTGCGTCCAAGCAACGGCAAATGTCGTAGAGCTAAACCTCGCAGAAACAAAAAAGGCCGCCGAAACGAAAACCAGAATTCCTTTATGAATAGAGAGTTTTAGAATAGGGGCCCCAAAAGTTTGGGGCCCCAAAGAGCTTTGCGGGTGTTAGCGTTGGGGCATGCAAAGAGTGATGAGTTTTAGAATAGGGCTTTGCGTTTGCGAATAACGTGTTGCGCTTGCAGCGCCACTACGGTGTCAAAGAAAAACTATTCTAAATATTAAAATAAACTATACCATTTTATGATAGGAAGAGTAATTTTGACTTTCGTGGTTTTGCGTTTAATTGCAATTAAGATGTTATTCTGTTAGCAGCAAGCGATTTATTGCGCCTAATTTTGAGTAACCCAGCCAAGCTAATCCACGTTAGGCCTACGAGCCATGGAATCGACAATCGAATTCAGAATCAGCTGCGTCTAATGAATCAATCTTCATTACACACGTTAGTTGAGAGAAAGCGATAACCGCAGACTCCTAGCTTAGGAACTTCACGCGTTACCACGAATAAAGCCGACTTTGGTACTCGGAGAGCCGCCGCTTCGATGGGTGCCGCCATGTTTGTTGACGCAAAACTTTTGGGGCTGCTTTTGGGTACAGTGAACTAGAACATGGGGTTCGGCGAAATAGCGTGCCCGACGCAAAACCCAAACGCAGTTAGCGTCTCGCGCATGTGCAGTGGTGTCGACGCTATTTCTTTGGGGCCCCAAAACTTTTGGGGCCCCTATTCTAAAACTCTCTAATAAAAGCGTTTCTTGGCTCGTCATCATCGCGCCCAGAGTGAACTGAAACCTAGAAATCAGCTGCATGAATGGTACGTTTATGGTCGACAAAGCGGACCGAAAGCTTCGCACGACTGACAGCTGAAACCGCGTAGAAAAACACGTGCGCCTGGCATGCCGCCGCCTCGTCCGTCGAACCGAAAGCTGCTAGCAGACGGCGCGCCCCACAATTCCCTGCGATTGCTCGTTTTACGGGTCACCTTCACTGGTATGTACCACTCTTTACTGATCTCGGAGGCCACGCGTAGAATTGTCAGCATAGTCACTAAACGGCGCAGCGTGTCCAGAAAGAAACGTGAGGAGTCCGGTTGTGACGCGTTTGTCAGCGTTCGCACGATCCGGCGCGCCATGCATTTCGGAGGCCACGCGCAGGCTGCTGATCATTTGAAATCTCTATGCTCGCGACCCCTTCGTTCCACGAGTTATCAAGAAGTATATGCATGTGCCTTCTTTTCATGAGAAAATTGCATTCGCGAAAATCCATAGCCTTTTTCTTCATAAACACTGCGGGGCACCCGGCACAAAGCAATTTCATCGCCGTGCCATTTTCAGACGGTTTCATCCAGCGCCCACCGCGCTCTGGCAACGCTGTGCGCCGGCATCCGGCGCCCTTAGGAAACTTCCGGTAGCGGTTCCTCTTGCTCCTTTTTTCTTGGTATCTGCTCGTTCGCGCGATTGTCCTGTGCATATTCTGTGTTATTTTTCGGGTGTATCGAGATAAGTGCGACTTGTGGCATTCAGTGTGTTGCTTGACGGCGAGTAGCTCTCTGGAGCATCGACTGTTTTCATTACGTTCATTCCTCAACGGTGTTTTGCTGGTTGTTGCTGTTGCTGGCTTGCAAATGCATTCCGCATCGTACATACCACCTGTGAAACGTTCAAGGATGAGTTCGTGTTGTGTCGTGCCAGGGTGCACCCTTCGCTCAGGAACCAACTTCCTTTCGGAAGTGCGAACGTTTAGGTTCCCTATCGAGGCTGACAGGAGAAACGCCTGGATAGCAGCGGTGCGCCGGTACAAGTGGCAGCTTACCAAGAGCTCCCAGATTTTCTTTGCTCACTTCATCCATAGTAGTACGTTACTACGTAGAGTAGCCGGACTGCGGAATAATAAAAGTGCTACTGCGCGATTGTTCTGGTCGTATGTCGTGTAACTCATGCGAGAGCAGCTCGACTCTTTCCTCGAGCTTGCCGCTCGTCCAGTTTCTTGCCTCTGCGTGGAACGCCATGCTACGAACATGAGTTAGAATTATTGTTTTCCAGGTGCCATGCTGCCGCCGTCTTATTTTATTGTTTTTCGTATCTGGGGCACAAGTGCACTTCTGCAGCTTTACTACCCTAGGTACATGTGCGCATTGGTTTATCACGTTTAACGTCCCAAAGCGACTCGGGCTATGACGGACGCCGCAGTGAAGGGCTCCGGATAATTTCGACCACCTGTGGTTCTTTAACGTGCACTGACATCGCACAGTACGCGGACCTCTAGGATTTCGCCTCGATCGAAATGCGACGACCGGGGCCCAAACGGCGTCTTTCAGGTCAGCAACCAGGCACCGTAACCGCCGAGCCACCGCGGCGGCATGTGAGCATTCGTATCGGTATCGCAGAGCAGAATCGCAGAAAAGCGATTTCCGTGCATGAATGTAGTAAGTTTCGGCCACATTCTAAAAGCATTTACGAATTACCGGAGACCAATTATGGATTGCAATCTCGCGCCCAACGCTACAGGTTTCATTTTGCTAGAAGTGGGGTAAATTCGTGAGCATTTAAGTTAGTGCCATTTCAGTCGACCTAGGTGTCTTGCACTAAATTACTTTTGAGAATGTACAGTTATTTTTGAATGCATATTGAAAAGCAGAAACAAGGCATATGACGCAGAAAACATGTGCATGTACACAGGCACAACTTACCACTTCATCCTCCATCTTGCAGCAATAAAAGTGCCATTACGAAATGCAAAAACACCCGCAACCCTCCACTACGGCGAGCCTCATAATCAACTGGTTTTGGCACGTAAAACCCCAGAAAGGGGGAAGTGCCATTAAATTTTTTCTAATTTTCGGCAGACCCATTACGTGCCTTGAAGACAACAGTCTGCGTTCATTGCATGTCCTCACTAATATGTTCCGCTTGTTGCTCCGGTATTGTAACTGAGGGAAGGCGTTTGGAGCCCGACGAAAACGAAAATCGCACGACATCATCGTCCAACGGATCGGGCAGCTCTCCGCCTCTAAACATCAGCTTTTGGCGATACCGATCTTTTGCTTCGGTGCTAAGCGCCTTAAAGTAGTCGCTCGTCATCTCGACAATATTCACGATGTAGAATCAGCTCATCACAGATTCCACCCAGCAGCGCAAACATCGCCACGCCGGCCTCACGTCGCGCATGCCTTCAAACAACATAGCCGGGTGCTTCTAGCTCTCCTGCCGGAAGTTCCGATGGGGCAACCAATCAGCGGTAATCGAGGTTTGTTTGTAAACACTAAAACCGTCTTATCACCACCGCCTGTCGCTGTGGTCAACCAGCAAAGCTGTGATGATGGTCCTCCGCTTTTGTGCATACCTCCTTTCTCGGACATGCCGAAATTCCGGCGTCCGGAGCCAGGAACCATCACAACAACATGCTCTTCAAGGATAAAAAACACACAAAAAAAGAAAAAGATATACTATGGCACAATCTGAGCAAATGACTTTAGTTTTTCTTCATTGAAGATTCTGAAAAACAAAAATCTCTAATTGGCAATAAATCAAAGCAGTTAAAGTCGACAACAGATGTGCGGTCAAGATTGTTCACATAATGGCACGTCCCGGCAAGGCCGATCCAATTCTTCTTCAATATTGTTTTTAAGCAACAAAAATTAGCAGTAGCAGTAGCAAATACATTCATTCTTCTGTCGTTCCCATCAATCATTTCTTTCTGAGCGAAGAAGACAAAGCTTATTCTGCCACTGAGTGTCCGTGCATGTGATTGCATGGCTCTAGCGTTCAGGCCAAACTTGGAAGGTACGCCATCCTGAACACTTAACTTTTGCCAGAAGAAATACGTAATGAAGATAAAGTAACAGTATGTTTCTGTAGCTCGACCACCATACAGGTTAAGCAACAAATTAAGAAATGGAACAATAAGATTGTAAGACTTAAATCAACAATGCACAGCGTTATAACAATGAAGAATCTCAGAAAAATCCATCGCAAGCTATTTTTCCGTATTGTAAAATATTCCAATGAGACGTTACACAAAAAATAGTAGGGATATAGAAGGTACAACCCTACCGAGGCTTTTTTTTTTTTTTTTTTGACGTCACCAATTGTTCACAGCTTCACAGTGCCGACATTAAAGGCTTACAAACGGCTCCGAATAAGCCGCAACAAAGAATCAGGAAGGCAAGATCAATACTGCTTCCATAAGCCATTCGGAGTGATGTGGCGTAAGTCCCAAAGTCACGATTTTTCCATCCAGTTCTTAAAGAAAACATCGGCATTACACGATGCAAACGTCACTGATGCGGAGGTAACGAGCAATAGCACGCCAACAGTCCTCGTTCAGCGCATCAATCTGCGTGACTTCAGCAGGCTGGCAAACAAGGGAGTGCCGAACAACGCCTGTGAGCACGAGGTATTTTTCTTGCAGGCGATGCTTCGCGGAGACGACTACGCACCATGCTTCGACCTCCGACACTCCGGTGAATTCCGTCAGGTGAGTAAGGAGGCAGGATCTTGCGGAGAATCGATCGAAGCACTCTGCGCTGTGCCTGTCCTCTCGGGTCTGCAGGACAAACTCCAGGGCACGGTTCAAGGCGCACTTGTTTCTTCGCACGGCCTCAAGGATGGCGAACGGGACGTACTCGTCGCCATTTGCCCAGCTACAGAATTCCACGACCAGCTTGTTACGCGACAGTCCCTGGGCGATGGCTTCCATGAATTGTGAACGGTGGTGGACGTCCAAACAGACCGAGACATTCGTGAGGGAGTTGTTGTGCTGCAGCATGCTGGAAAACGCTCCCATCGTTTGTTCGTCAGCGGGTACTCGAAGGGTTATGTCCATCTTTGTTATGGCTGCATTCGCAGACAGAGCATGAAGGACATTGCAGGCTGAAAGCTCGTTTCCAATGATGATATGCAGATACGAGATTGACCTGTTCATTTTCAATGCTTCGCAAAGAGCTGCGACTCTGGCATCGGGCGTTAGCTTGACTTCAACTACGAGGTGCTTGACCCTCTTGCTGGATGCCAGGACGTTGAAGAGGTCACGGGCAGTATTGTGTGACAGCTGGCCGATGTCTGGCAGCCAGAGCTGCTCGGGGCCTGTATGCTGAGAAGGCAGCAGTTCCAACAGGAATCGCAGCCCGGGCTCTGTCAAGGGCCCTAAGCGCACGCGGTCGTAACACCCGTCCACGAGAAGCTGACGTGTCAAAGACATTCTGGAACAAACAGCGATAGTTGGGTGAGCTGAGAAACTGTGAAAGCCGCGCGCCCGTTGCAATACAATCAATACAATAAAATGCATGCGCTGTCGGTGTTTTGCTTCATGACATTTGTTTGCGGGCTGCCATTCTCAAAATTCGGAGGAATAAATTTGTCAAGAATGTAAGACAAGGTATGAGCAACTTTAGTGATAGAATGGCCTGTCAATATAACCCACATTTACCGCATGTGATATCGCAAGGTGTGCAATACATGTACCATTTCCTCCACGGACAACGCCGCCGACGTTGACGCCGGATTTTCTGCGACATGGGCCCTTAAATGTTATCGCGTTAAAATGGCCATGTCGCCGAAAACTATATATGCTCCTCTTGAAAACCCAGAGAAACCAACTCTCTCTCATCTCGTATGTCCAGTTGGATGCTCAATGGACACGGCTTTCGGCAGCATGGCCACAGTGTGCATCTGCGTGTCACAGTGGTGTTTGGTACCACGAGACCGCTGCACCAGGTTTCAGTGACGTAAACGATTATAGCTTTTTGACGTCAAAAGCCGCGCTGTAGTTGGCACGCGTTTTGAATTGGTCGCATTAAAAGGTAACGCGATTATTTTTGCGATATCATGGCATTCATATTCCATAGCGTAATTATTGCGTCGGCAGGTATTCAGTCAGAAAAAAAAAAAAAGAACAGGAGAGAGATTTTGTCAATACTTCTTTCACGGCTGTGTCCCGGCCGGTATACTGCAGCTAAACAGTAATAAACCGAGCCTTCCACTGCATGATTATCCACGTCATTTAAATAAATACAAGAAAAGCTAGCTTATTGTTGCAAATTCTTGGACATACTAGCCATGGCGAGAAGAAATATAAGTTAATCGGGAAAATGTATGAATACCTTTGTCGCATAAGTATAAGTTGAGTAGAATACTAATACGCACATTTCTTCGTCGGATGCCGTGATTCCCGGAAGCATTAACTTCTTCAGGGTCTTGTTAACCCGTAGCACTTTGCACAATGCCAAAATGGTGTTCATTGGTATATTCTCACAGTGCATTCGAAGGTACATGAGAGTGGTGTTATTCGACAGTGCTTCTGACCACGGAACCAGTCCTTCACAGTCGTTGAAAACAACGGTTCCCAGATATAGTGTTCGAAGGCAGCTTTTCTCCAGTACAGACGCAACTGCCTGCCTGCAAGTAGTGTCAACTAATACGGTGGAGTACAAGAAAACTTGCTTCAAATTAGTATTAACTTCAATGCCCCGGAACAGTTCTTCCATTGAGCCGCGCGCCTCCATATAGAGTGACACCTTTGTCACTGTGAGATTCGTCACGAGAGATCTTGCAATGGCGCTCAGGAAGATGGGCTGCGCGGTCAATTCCTTTATGGCAGCTGACATGTCCATCATCGTCGAAATCGCATTTGCCTCCGGCATTTCACGCCTATCGTAGGGCGACTTTGGCGTCAGGAACTCGCAAGCTACCATGCTTTCAAGCACGTCCCCATGCTGTTCATGCCGGCTGTGTTGTCGGATGGAAACCTTTTTGAGCGTGCTCCAGTTGCGCTCCATAAGCGACTTGACTTGGGGAAGTGTATGCAGGTTCGATTTCACAGCGTCGACGAAGACTGTCTCGAGATCCACTATTGCGTCCAGGTCTCGGAGATGGAGAAGAGCGCCGGGAGACTCGTAGATGTTCAAAGAGCGAAGGCTTCGACGGGCCGGCATAGTCGACCACGACGCACGGATGCGAATGGGGTAAGCCGGTGGAACAGCGGCAGCGTTATTGTCGCGAATGGCGCACCTCACTTCCAGATGCTGGATGCAAGGATGGTGACACAGGAGTGACGAGACAAGCAGTGATGCGTCGTGAGCCGCGGACGTCGGTTCTCTTTCCAACCCTGCGTAGGTCAAGGCACGCAGAAGCAGTTCTCCCGGGCTCGTCTCGACGAGTTCGAACGCGAGCTCGTGCAGAATTCTGTTCCACGACGCGAGATCGCCAGGCAGCCAGCACGTCTTCTTGGGGTTCACCGCGCCGCACGGCCTGTTGAAGCCCAGATGTTGTGCCTTCCACTCGTCGGTGGATAAAACTTCGTCGTCTCGACCGTATGACATCCTTTCTGCGTCGGTGTTAAGGCCAACGTAATTTAGTGACGGTGGTTGCGGCCACGTAGCTGTAAGATAGAACAAAGGCCTACTTTGGCTGTAATGGCTGACTGGGCAACGCTGGTGTTGATGCCGATCTGAGTGGACACGGTGCACGCTCACAATGAAGGAAAATCCAAGAAGCAGATGGCTGGCCATCTACTGCAGAATGAAACCCTACTAATTATTACAATTTCGGAGTTTTCAGACTGGGTATGAAAATTTGGTACAATTTTTAAAAAAACATGAAAAAAAAAACACGAAAGGAGTAGACTGACAAGGTATTCTCTTCTGTATCCTCTTCTCCTTTTTCTTCCTCCATCTTATTCTCATTAACTTGTAGTGATGTGTTGTTGTCTAGAAATGCTTGGCACATACCCACGACCCCACGGGGGTGGATTGTCCAAGCTTAAGATAATATTAAGAAAGTGCGGTATTGCTGAGATTAGCGGGAATCTTCGGAAAGAAATGAATTTACAATAACGTACGAGGAAGAACTATAGTGCCTAGAATATACCTACGTAAGTATATTCTAGGCACTATAGAAGAACTGTCAGCCCTTCCTCTGGGGTATAGATGGAAGACGAGCGAAGCTGTACTATATGGTAGGAATTATGTCTTTCCAATTATGACTATTCAGATGTGATGGTGTAATTGGTTATTTGAACTATTAAAGAATGAGAAATATGGATGATCCGGTGGTTTTCATTTATTTAGTGACCACAGGGACCATGGCCCTACGGTCGCTACGGTACAGCGCCATAGCGTGTACGGCAAAGGTTGGCACGTTCTTCATAAACACGTCACGAACGCCGCGCGCGTTCGGTGCGAACCAAGGAGGTTATAAAAAAACTTCTGGAGTGGAGATGCCGCGCCGCGGCTGACGCCGGCGACCGCCATATTGCTCCGGGCAGAAAACGCAGCTGCGCCACTTGGGCCCTTGCGGTAGTTCGGCAGTTGCGGCATTTAGAGTGCTTAGTTACGGTCTACTGAGCGGTAGTTGTGCGTTTGTAAGGGAACATCCAAGCTCTGCTGAACGGGATGGTGAACGCCTGCGTCGCACGAATCGTGCGAAGCAAAAGTCAGGAGTAACGTTTCACGTGTATATGTAGCGCGAGAAAGCCTTCGATTGCTCGACCATTGCTGTGCACTATCTCCGTCGAGGAGCGCTGTTGTACATGAAATCTACTTTTAATTGGCTAATATAGGCTGAAACAAGTTTTTTTCTGCATGTTTGTGCGACAGGTTTCCGAAAGAGAAAGCGCTGCGTGACGCATGGCAGCCCGCTGTTCGCAGAGATGGCTGGGCGCCTAAAGATTCGGATGTTCTTTGCTCGGTGCACTTTGAAGAGGGTTGTTTTGACAGGTCTGGTCAAACGACAAGGCTGCGACAGGGCAGCACTCCAACCATTTTTCTAGTGTTATCCGCACATCTGCATAAAAAAGCGAGTTCGTAAGAAATGCTTGCTGTTCGTATATATATTTCCGGTGCGCTTGCATATGAGATTCCGCATGTCGAGAGGAATTATTTACTACTTATTTATATAAAATGATACAGCTCACAGACCTGGCGGACGTCGTAGCTGCGTCTCACAAGTTGACTGTTTATAAGCGTGGCACGCAACTGTTTCGCATCAAAACAAGAAAATAACTGACCTAACTGACAAATAAAGAGTATTGCCAGTCACATATCGTGTGTGTAACAACACGATATGTGCCTGGAGCAACAACAGTTCTTGTGCAGCCATAGGTATCCTATCTCGGCGTAATTTAACTTAGGCTGGATCGCGAATGTTACTGTTTTCGGATATCAAGTTGCTGTTGCATGCCGTCGTGTAAAGCTCTATACAAATCAGAGTTCATACAAATTCGTCTATTGCGGACTCACGATCTTTACAATATTTAAAAGCCATTATTCGTAGTTACTGAACCGTGCGCCTTAAGAAGTGACATTATCAGCATGCCTTTAATTTTGGGCTTTGGTGCAATTTTTTTTTTTTTTTTTTTTTTGCGCAGCCAAAAATATGTTTGTTTTCATGTGTTTGCATTTTATGTATGCCTGTTTGGTATTGTTTTCCTGCAGTATACACTGTGATGCACCAGGTAGTTATGCAATATTTTATTCATTTTTTCCACCATGTTTTTTTATGCTTATTTTTATCAAAATAGCCAGGACATAATAAAAATTTATTTACAACATTACTGATTTCACCTTGTACTTCGTGTCACTTCGGTAATGCGGCAAGCTGATGCGCATGAAACGCATTACAGCTTCAGCCCACGTATTCTTGCGTTAACAACTGCCTTGTGCATTTGTCCTTAGCCTGACATGACAAAGATTAATGGGGATTCCTAATCATAGAACTAGGCGACATGAAAGCCCTAGCGTCGCTAATTCAATGATACGACGGCCGCTTTCCACTTCTTTTACGGAGTCTTCGTCACTTTATTTCGTCACAATTCTTTCAGCAAAAAGTCACTCTAAATTCGCCTAATTCACCTCTCTGTGCACGCATTATCGCTTTAGTTCAATCGCGTAATCACTTTTAGAATGTTAAATGTGGCTTTCCCATCATCATCAATTAGCCCAGCACCGCATGTTCTTCCCATCATTACCTTTCGTTTAACTCCAATCACCCAGCTAAACCCCTTTAATCCACGATTATTTACTCCTAATTCAACATTATTAGTCTCAACACACTTCATTCACCTATCTATATTCATTGTTACTGCAGTTCACATGCTTAATTAATATTGTATACTTAATAGTGGTATTGCGCGCGCTATCACCTCTTATCCTAAGAGGATCATTTCGTGTCAACAGCACGGTTTTGAAACGGCCTTGAGACGGACACCCCACCATGAAGTATGCATAAAAGGCTGTCGCATTAAAAAAAAACAACATCTGCGCTAAATAAATCATAGTAATTCTCCCGCTTTCATCATAAAACGCCACCACGAAATCGCACTGGTTACGCTACCAGCGCGCAAGCAGCGCTCGTTCTTGCCTGGAGCAAGATGGCCGCCAACCGGTTTTCCAGGCTTCAGCCGGTTGCATGGGCGCGCATAGGGGATCTCCACTCCAGAAGTTTTTTTATAACCTCCTTGGTGCGAACGCGAGCAAAACGCCGTCGACAAGATTGGGCTCCTGCTTTGTCCAGGGGGCGCTGCAAAAATGGTGCTAAAGAGCGCCCTCTGTCCTGAACTGGGTAGTACCAAGCTCGGTCGTCTGCTTCGGAAAGCACGTTTACAATATGGACCCGCCACTTTTGGTTGTGTTGTACCACGGCCTGCCGCGAATATCGGGCGCCGAAGATTTTTTCAGGGGTGGCACACTGCGTAAAGGCAAGAAATTATGCAACTCCGAATACATGTACGCCGTTTAAGAAATAAGCGGCGAAGTTTTAGCGCGGTGTCAATCGCAAGTGAAGCGAGTCGCGTACGAAGTTGAACTTCAGGTAAGATTTGCACGCTGCTAGATTCAGGCCCATAAACGGGAGAAAATGCTTGCTATAAATGAATTCACAGCAGCGATAAGCAGACATCATGCATGCATACCGAACTATTCGAGAGCACGACGGTACACGCCGCGACGGCAGCGGTCTTTCAGCATGCCGCAAAACGGCGGGCCTCCTACGATCGTTGTTGACTGCATGCCGCTAGACAAGTAGTTATGCCTGCGCTGTAGTAGCGGCCATCTGTCGCTTTAGCAACTGATAAATAACTGATGCAATGCATATGAGCTCGCAGTAACGTACTACGTGCGAATCGCGCTGCGGCGCGAGCTCGTGCGCTGTAGCTTTTAATGACAGCGCTCGAACATCGATGTGCTGTAATCAATACTGCCTTGCTGGCGCTGCCTCAACCTGTTGGCTTGAGGTCAAGGACGAGTACATCTAACTCTCAAACCTGTGCTGCTCGTAGTGGGGTAGTGAAGTTATCCAGCGCGCCCGACGCTCCGCTTCGTGACGCCTTGAAGAAAAATGGTAGAATCTGATGTTCGGATTCATGCCTGCTTCCTCGTGGCAGCTCACGACGCAGCGGTAAAGACGGTGGCGCTTTTTTGAGGCTGAGCTCGGTCTCTCCGGATCGGCGTCGCCGATTGCGTCTGCTTCTAGCATTGCGTCCCACGGCACACGGAGAGCCCATTTTCGTTAAACTAGGCTGCGGCCAGCTCGCCGCGTGGTCTGTGAGAAGTGACGAGCCTTTTCGCACTCGCAACATGGCAGAAAAAAAGTGGGAATCGACGCAAAACTCGGCCTAGAAACGTGCTTCGCCACAGCCAGGGCTCAATTCGGAACTCAAATGAACTGCAGAGGGCGCTGCGAAAACTGGCCGCGGAGCTCCAACTAGAAACTCGCAAACGGCTATAAGGGATGAAGACGGTAACATCTATGAAGGCGATGATGCGCTGCGGTACATCACAGACGTTATCAGGCATAACTTCGGTACGAGAAAAAGTGTAGTTCAGACAACAGATCCAGCAACAACAGAGAGGCTTGAGAGATCAAAATTCAGCATAGAAAGCTTCTATTGGAAAAAGGCAGCAGAAAATGTCCCTAACAACACGGCAGCAGGACCCGATGAAATCCCAATACAGCTAATCAAAAACCTCGGTCCAAAAAGCAAGGCACTGCTGACTAATGCCATAGAGCAAGTGATTAGAACAAAGAATATTCCCGTTGGATGGCGTGAAAGCAAGATGAATCTCATCTACAAAGGCAAAGGAGATAAGGATAAGACGAGCTCGTACAGGCCAGTTACAGTAACGTCGGTGATATATAGAATGGCAATGCAAGCCATAAAATTAGAACTGTCGAAGTGGGTGGAGGAAAACGGTGTATTGGGGGAACTACAGAATGGTTTCAGGCCAGGCAGACGCTTAGAAGACAATATGTTTGTACTAACTCAGTGCATAGAGATTTCAGTAGCTCAGAAAAGACCTTTATGGGTAGCATTTCTAGATATTAAGGGAGCTTATGACAACGTAGACAGGGAATTGTTGTGGGATATTCTTCAATACGAAGGCATAGATGACGATTTCGTGGAGCTGCTGAGGGAGATATATCGAGACAACCAAGTACAAGTGGCATGGGAAGGTCGAAAAGGAAATGAAATGGTGGGAATTCACCAAGGATTGAAGCAAGGATGCCCTCTGTCACCATTGTTGTTCACGCTTTACGTCAAGGGCATAGAAAGACGACTGGAAAACAGCGAATTAGGTTTTGATTTATCCTACATGCGTAATGGACAAATGGTGCAACAGAAGGTCCCTGGATTGATGTACGCAGACGACATTGTGCTACTAGCGGACAATAAAAAAGATTTACAGATACTTGCGAATATCTGTGGGAACGCAGCGACAAATCTAGGCCTTAAGTTTAGCACAGAGAAATCAGGGATTATGATCTTTAATGAACACACGAGTAACTTCGTGGTGTCAATTCAACAGCAAGTAATACCCATAGTGAAGCAATATAAGTACCTCGGCGTACACATAAACGAAGGAAAGAATTACTCAAGCAACCACCAAGATAATCTGAAAATAAAGGGGAAGCGGAATGCAGCATTAATGAAACACAGAGCACTGTGGGGCCACAGTAAGTATGAGGTGGTGCGTGGAATCTGGAAAGGAGTAATGGTGCCAGCGCTAACATTCGCAAATGCCATTATATGCTTAAAAGCGGATATATTGGCGGGTTTGGAAGTTAACCAAAGATCAGTAGGCCGGTTGGCTTTGGGAGCACACGGTAATACGACAAATGAGGCAGTGCATGGAGACATGGGTTGGGCCTCTTTTGAAGTCAGAGAAGCACAAAGCAAAATTAGTTTTGAAGAAAGGCTCAGGAACATGGATAAAAATAAATGGGCGGCCAAAGTGCACAAGTATCTCTACATGAAAAGCGTGTACACAGAATGGAGGAAGAGGTCAAGGAAGTTGGCAACCAAGTACAGGATAATCGAAACTGTAAATAGACAACCAGGGGTCATCAGAAAGAAGGTGAGAGAAATAGAGACCGTGAATTGGATGCAAAGAATGGAAACGAAAAGGACAATGGAGATTTACAAGAATGAGAAGAAAGAAATTAGAAGGGAAAATCTGTACGATAACACAAAGGGCAGTGCCTTGCTATTTGAGGCTCGAGCCGGTTGCCTAAGGACGAAAACATATCGGAACAAATATTCGGAACTAGATGAGACATGTGTATGCTGCAGTAAAGATCCAGAGACCACTCAGCACATCCTAATGGAATGCGACGGGATCCACCCAGCGAGAACCGTAGGTAACGTGCAACTCCCAGAAGCGCTTGGGTTTAAAGTGGAAGGAAACATAAACAGATCAGCCGTAGAGATCAGCAAGAGACGATTAGAGTACTGGTGGAAAAAAAAGCAGGGAAAAGATGGATACGACCTGATCTCTTAAAATCATAGGCAGCGGTATAAGCTAAATTTTTGAAAAAGAAAAATAATGAGAGGTATACAAAAATGCTGGATAAAGAACATGTATAGTATACCTGATTAAATCAAGCAGGCTAGGTGACTATTTGTCGCCGCCCCGTTTCAAAGGGGACCATAGTGGAGGGCTCCAGATTAATTTTGACCACCTAATACTCTTCAACGTGCCCCCGAAAGCCAATAGCGTACACGAGTGTTTTCACATTCCGTTCGCACCGGAACGAGGCCATCAGGGCCAGGATCGAACCCGCGACCTCGTGTTTTCCGCGAAAGGCATTGCAGAAGCTGCAGTACTTAGCTTTGTACTTAACTGCTACAGCCCAGATGAGAGATAGAACGGTAGACAGAGAATGCGCAAAGCCAACGCCGCGACGAAACGAGAAAATAATTAACGACCTTTCCCCCGTGGCAGCTTGCATACTTGGTATGATATCGCGGTAGAAGGGAAAGGCGTCCTCAGAAAGCGTGCTTCGTTTGGGGCATAGGCGGCATGGCATGGCAAGAACTTTATTTTGGTGCAGAGAAACTAGGGCGCGAGGGCAAAAGCCCCCAGGCTAAGTCGGTGGCTCCGCCCACGTAGGCCAAAGGCTTTCGCGATGTCGTGAGCTCTCCGGACGGCCAGGAGTTGATCTTGGCATCACAGGCGGCCAGTTTTCGTTTTTCCGGAGGGGGGGCTGGGGCCCGACCATCTTTCCGAAGCACACACACACACACACACACACACACACACACACACACACACACACACACACACACACACACACACACACACACACACACACACACATATATATATATATATATATATATATATATATACCCTCTGCTGACAATTTTTCCTGTCTAGCTTTATGGCGAAATATATTATATCGACACTTCAGGCAAATTGTCGCGGTTGTCGTCGCCGTGATGTTCCGCATTAAATCCAAAAGCCATATGCATGAGCGACCCATACCCTGTAGGTGCGGGAAAAAGCACGTAACAGTGAGCCGAAAAGGATGGCGGTTTGATGGCATTATTTCTCACGCGCTCAATATTCGGGTTAGTTGTAGGTCACGTAATCAAACGCGAATGGGAAGGAGAGCACGTGTCTTCTCCTCTAGCCCTGCCGTAGCTGTGAATGACTGTGCGCGGCTGACACTTATAGGGCCCGCGTGCCATATCTAATTGTTGGTAATCACTGGTGGGTGCAATGATAAAGGGAGACCAGGGATGGCTGCTAACTTCATGCGCGCTGTCTTCCTTACCGGGCTGTCTTTCTGCGCCCCTGGGGTTGCAGAGTTAAGAGACAGAGGTAATCGCAGATCACTCACAGAGGCCGTCAGTAGTGGAGATAAATATAGGCAGATAATGATGATGAATCTAATTTTCAGAGTTGCGGTGAATCGCGCGGCTGTACGAACCATTCGCCTCCGCTGCCTACGTTCTTCACAGTGCTTGCGTTGTGAAAGCGAGTGCTCAAGGTCATCCAGTGAGGTATTCACAGGTTTACATGGTCCGTGCTTACTATGTCCACTATGCTTACTATTTTAATTTTAGGTGAATTTTTACTACAATTTATATGGCCACTATAACTAACGTATAGACTCGTGTAAGGGCCACACTTTTCTGTCGCGATTTTGACGAGCCTTTCATGGGACCGGGTCATTTGACCTCATTTTTCCAACTACGAGTATGAAATCCGCAGTAAACCTCCGCGATCGCC
Organism: Dermacentor silvarum; assembly: GCF_013339745.2. Taxonomy (NCBI): domain Eukaryota; kingdom Metazoa; phylum Arthropoda; class Arachnida; order Ixodida; family Ixodidae; genus Dermacentor; species Dermacentor silvarum. The sequence continues at coordinate 56,152,733 of NC_051154.1, read as the reverse complement.
TCCACTCGACATCCAGTAGCGACGCGCGAAAGTACGCTCAACCCCGACCTCTTCCTTCTGTACCTACTCTGGCTCAGTGGAATGCTGTTGCCGTCGATATCAGAACGACACCGGCGCCGGCTTCCGGCTAATACGCCGAACGTCAAAATGTGTGATACACAAAGAAACTGAAAATTTGAGCCTCTTGATTGGTGCCGCGAGCCTTTTGGACGTTAAACAGGTTAAACCCATGGAGGAAGAAAAATACTAGGAGGGAGCGTCACGTGATTCCGCTAGCCTCGGCAAGCCAACCTCCCCTGAAGCCGCCCGTCTTCGCGGAGCAGTTTGTTTTAGGGAAACGAGATGGCGCTCACGGCGGCGCAGCCATTGTTCTCATTGACACAGTGTATTAAAATAGCAGAAAAGGAACACAGGCCCCTATGGCTTGCATTTCTGGATATCAAGAGAGCCTACGACAGTGTAATCCAAAATGATTTGTGGGACATACTGGGCACTCTAGATGTGGAAGATGGAGTAAGAAATCTTTTAAAAGATATCTATAAAAGTAACAAGGTGCTTATAAAATGGGAAAACAAGGTATCTGGGCCTATAGAGATACAGCAGGGGCTTAGGCAGGGGTGCCCTCTGTCACCTCTGTTGTTCATGCTGTATTTACAAGGATTAGAGAAAAAATTAGAGAGGAGCGGACTTGGCTTCAACCTTTCCTATTTCAAGCAAGGAGAATGGATTAAACAGTCACTACCAGGACTGATGTATGCGGATGACATTGTACTTATGGCTGACAGCAAGGAAGACTTGCAGAGATTAATGGACATCTGTAGTAAAGAGGGAGATAGCTTAGGTTTGAAGTTTAGTAAAGGAAAATCGGCAGTCATTACTTTTAATGATAATCAGGGCAGCGAGCATAGGATACAGGAGGTTACGCTGGAGGTGGTGGATAAGTACAAATATCTTGGAGTGCGGATAAACAATGGGGCTGAGTACCTAACGGAACATGAAAAATATGTGACGGTTAAGGTAGCAGAAATGCAGCTGTGATGAAAAATAGGGCACTGTGGAATTACGATAGGTACGAAGTGGTGAGAGGGATCTGGAAAGGGGTGATGGTCCCTAGTTTGACTTTCGGCAATGCGGTCCTGTGCATGAGATCAGAGGTTCGAGCAAGGTTGGAAGTTAAGCAGCGAGGGGTAGGTAGACTGGCTCTGGGAGCACACGGAAATACACCAAATCAGGGGGTACATAAAGCCCCTATATATAAAAAGTAGCGCCATCCACTTCCCTCCTCCTCCGTTCCACTATCGCGCTCGACGCGACCAGCGCGATCGAGGCGTGATATCGACAGTGGCGCCGCCTGCGTCGGGCCTGCCGTGGCAGACGACAGCTAACGCGCTACCAGAGGAAATCCGAGGAAAACTTCGATCGTGCCCTGCGGAGAAGTTTTTGAGGCGCGATTTTGCTTCGTCAGTCACTAACTGTTCTTAATAATGCCGTTTTGGAAGTAGCAAGCGACGATGCGAGACGGCGCAAATATCAAGTGTGCAGCAAGCGTTTGCGCACGCTGGATGGTAAACAAAAAAAAGTATTTTGCCCTCGCCTTGTCGGTTACGGCAACTTAAGGCGCAGCAGCATGCTATCACAACGAAGTTCTTGTCCCTAACACGTTTGATCCGTTTGTGCGTACAGAACTTTCGTCGCACAGGCCCGAGAATGGCGGTCGGAGCGCGCTGGAAAGAAAAAGATATACGAAAGCGCAACGCGTGTTTCCACGTGACACGGATTGGCCAATGGGGGAGCGGAGGAGGCTGGGGCGACAGGAGGCGGCGAGGAGGAAACGCCGGGGTGAGCGCGGTGGCGGCAAGATCTAAGAATGGCGCTACTTTTTATATATAGGGGCTTTAGGGGTACAGGGTGACATGGGATGGACGTCATTCGAGGGCAGGGAAGCTAGCAGCAAGATAGAATTTGAGGAGCGATTGAGAGAAATGGCAGAAAAGCAGTGGGCAAAGAGAGTTTTCATGCAGTTATTTGTATATGAGGAATGCATGGTGATACAAAATGGAGGAAGCTGACCAGAAAACTGTCAATCAAATATTTGGACTGCAGGAGGAGTGCAAACCAGGAAACAGCGGTTAAGAAAAAGGTTAAGGAAACAGAGAGGGGTCTGTGGAAAACAGGGATGCAGACGAAATCAGCACTGGGAACATACCGAACTTTCAAGCAAGAAATTGCCAAAGAAAATATCTACGATAATTCTAGGGGAAGCTCTTTGTTGTTTGAAGCCAGGACGGGAGTATTGCGGACTAAGATGTACCGAGTCAAGTACCAAGGTATAGACACGTTGTGCTGCGCGTGTGGAGAAGAAGAGGAAACGGCTGAACACCTCATATTTTTCTGTAAAGGGCTTAACCCTACAGTGCAAAGCAACGGGGCTGATTTTTTCAAAGCATTGGGGTTTAGGGACAGTGAAGGCAAAATAGACTTTAAGCGGGTAGAAATAACCAAACAGAGGTTATCTGATTGGTGGATAAAATCAAGGCAGGGGTGAAATTTCACCCACCACGAAGTACAAAATATGTTAATAGTCATGGCTAGGTGGCGTATGCCACCGCCCGGTTTAAAGGGTTCAGCCTCATCCATCCATCCATCCATCCATCCATCCATCCATACCTCTCCTCAGCGACCGCGCACGAATACGAAACCATTACCGCTTCTACCTTGCTTCTGTGCGATCAGCTATCGAAAATGCAACTGAGTTTTCGCTAACACACTGTACTCCAATCATGCTAGATTGAATCATGTGGATTGAAGAGGTTGCAGTAGTTGGCTGCAAAAATAGTGACTGGCATGTTAAGGAATGGAATTAATCTGTGTGGCCAAGTTCGCGGACCGCTGCTGCAACTGTACGAACGTACGTGTTACCGGCACTTCGTGATGTACGGCTTTCCTCGAGGATACAGAAATTTGCTCATCCGCCAGCCTTGTATCGCTAACCTCCAAAGAAAGGGCTTCATCCCCAGAACGTCGGCAAGAGTGAGTACCACTCGTTAAACAATGACAAAGGGAGTAGCGCCGCTTCCTGTCATAGTAAGTTGCGCGCACGTTATCTATACACATCTGTTCCAAATATCAGGAAAACTTACGCCCACTCTATCGCCGACGTATCAAGAATAAGTGAATGGGCGCACACTTGAATATATGCGCACTGTATGCGCACAATAAATGATGGACTATACCTATGGCGCACGAATGGTCGAAGCTGAATGTTTCGTGACGGTCCACAAGAGTAAGCGAATTACTAGCTGTAATATATATTTGCTACAAGGTATTACAATATGTACAAAACAGCTACGTTTCAAGCCTTCTGCGCAGCAAGAACAAATCTATCGGAACTGAGCACAGCCGCGAGCGATTAGGCAGAAAATAATCAGATAGTGGCCGCACCGAGGAACTTCACTGAGTCAGAAACTGACAAGCCACTGCTTCAAAATATTTGCCGAATAAAGAAACACACTAATCCTGATTGAATTCATAATCGGAAAGTTTGGATAGCTTGGAATGCATATTTAGCCCCGCTTTTAGAACAAGCACCATATACGCAGCTTGCGCCGTTTGGACATAGCTTAATCAGCTCCGAAAGCGTTTTTGCATGTTCTCTGAAGCTGTGATCAAAGCTTCGTGCCGTCCACCTAGTCACCGTCTACGATATCTCCGAAAACAGAGGTTTTCTAAGCCGCGCCGGCGTCATACACTTCCATTGTAAACAAGGAGGCAACGGAGGCAGTCAAGCAATGGACGCGTCACCACGTGATCAAACATGGCAGCGCCCACGGGATCGCCGCGAACATGGAGGTAAAAAGTACCTTCCTCCATGGCCGCGGAAAGGGTCCCTGCGCGCAGTGCCTTTTGGTAGGAAAAGGCCCACAAGGTTGCCGGAGCATTCGTGATTGTTTGGTACGTGGTAACCTTTAGTGGCGCCTGCCGTCACAGGCGTATGCGGGTGGTGGTTTTCTGCTACTGCGCGCTTCGATCTTCGCTTGAAATGCGATGCCTTGAAACGTGGAGCAAGACTGGGGCGCCTGACTCAAGAAGAGAGAAAATTTTCAAGGCGTCACGTGCGCTTACCACCGCGGTTAGTGTCAAATCCCTATATAAGAAAAGTACCGCCATCCTTTGACAAACGCCGCTTCTCTCTCTCCTGTATCTCCGATTGGACGATGATAGCGCGCGCTTTTCACTTCTTTACATTTTCCCTTTTTCCGCCTCAGAGCCTTGTTGAAAGTCCTTTGCGCAGCCGCAGTCGCCGGCGGCGGCGCGCGCCCGGCCTGAAAGCTTCAACGTGGACTTTCCAGGTGCGCCACCGTCGACTTGGCTTTCGCAAGCAAAAAGTAAAGAAAAAAGCAAGGCTTTAGGAGAGGAGGCGGCGGAGGAAAGAGTAGATGGCGGTACTTTTCTTATATAGGGAGTTTAGGTTAGTGGAGTTGCCAGCGCCCCCGGCTCGAAACCCGTCCACAACGCCCGAGTGTGGTCTATTTTTTCCCACCTACTCCTTATTAAGTTTCGTCAAATCACCTGTTGTGCACCTTAAATTGCGGTGCGTATTATCTTGCTAATTTTTGTCCCGCTGTCTTGCACCTAGGAAGAAAAATGTTTTGAGGGGCACGTTTTGTCGGATTTTTACTTAATAAAAGGTTCTGGTGTGCGTCTTTTGTTTTGAGAAAAATAATTCTAAACGCCGAAGTCGTCGCCGTTTATTCAGATTTACGTGCACTATTTTCTAAGATTTTGTGGTGCGACGACGCTGTTCAGACGCGCCTCGGGGATCCATTTTCGTTATATGATAAAGCAAATGGACGGAATTTGTGCATTATTTATAGTTTATTCAGCTGTTTTTGAATGCGAGTATAGCTCCACAGCATAATTATGTCCTAGAGTCAAATACTGCCACGGGGACCATTCTTCCTCGATCTGCTAGTGTGAAATGGCATGGAAACTGAATACATAGCGGCAAGGGAAAAATGTCAGCATTCATTTGCACGTGTGGATTCATTGTGTTGCTGGTGTACTTGTACTATGGAAAGCACATTTTCATGACCACAGTAATTGTTTCAATCTTTATTGCACCTATAGAAGCCAGAAGATTTCACAGAAATACAGAAGGAAGCCACATTTATAATTTAAATGAAGTACATTGCAAATATTATACACAAAAGAAAATTATAAACAGCAAGCAGGAAAACTTATTGTACCACTGCTCTTTGGTATCAGTATTAGCATACTTGTATGCCACAGGACATTTGTACGAGTATAATAATGTTATACAAAGTAAACTATATCACACATAGTATTGACACTTGTAATAAAACTGGTCAATGCGATCAGCTGCCCTTGAATGTAGCTGCAGTTTTGCTTACAATGCCTTGTATGCAATACCTGCACTACAGGACTATAATTGTATAATATTTATATCTACGCTGTACTCACAAATAGCTAGAGGCTTCGGTGATTGTGCTTGTCAGAAAAATAAGCAATACATATGCAGAAATAAAAAAAAAAAGTGGTAGTTCACAAAGTCAGAGTTGAAAGAATTGATGTGAGGTCAGACCCACAAACTAAGTATGTCGATCAACTTTAAAATACAATGCATTTTGCTGCAAGTAAATGTACAAAAAAAGCTTATGTTGTATATCACATAAGTACCTAGAAAAATATTAGCATTCTCCAAGCTGAGCCAACACACAGCAGAAGAAAGAGGTGACGGCTCTATTACACTGTGAACCTCAAATAAATGCATATTTCACGGTATTTAAAACACTCATTGAGTGGTATACACCAAATGTTCGTGGTTACAGTGAATCTGGCATCATAAGAGGCTATTGTAAAGCAAGTGAACAAAGTGAGCCCATTAAATTATTTTGGAAATAGTAAAACCAACAGTATTCCAGGTGACAGAGGCAAATTTCCATAAAGGTCAGGTAAAAGACATACAGGATCAAACTTTCAAAAATACATTGTCATCCTCAAGAGTATACTTAGCTCACGCATAATGCATTAAGAGCATTCACAGCATATCCATGTCATCACACAGTTTGCTCTAGTGAAAGGTAGGCCAGCTAACCTACCGTCATTGTCCATACTGTTTAGCTTGGTGCTGAACAGAACAATTGTTTAAGCAGAATTCACATGCAGGTGATTCAAGCTACAACATTCAGCAAGACACCAAACATGTACTTGCACAATTTACAATAAGGTATCACATCTTCCCTCTATAAAAGTTTGACGTCTGCATACAATGCTCTTGAACAATATACTATGCGCTTTACAACGTCACTCAAAAAACAAATGCCTTAACATAGAACCTGGTGGGACGGCCGAAGTTGATAGATAAAGGAATTAATTGTGTGGGCCATCATGAACATAATTCGTCTACGAGGAAACTTGTGTAGCAGTTTTTCCTGTACTGCGAGTCGCAGACACCTAAACTCAGAAACCTTGCCTGGGTCGGCAGAGTAGCCATGATCTTGTAAAGTTGCTTCCGTGAGTGCTTCACTGGCTGCAGGGCTTCTCCGAGGGGCAGCGAAGTTAATTACATCGATGGAGGATGGTTTTTCAGAGGAGCGTACAAAGAAAATTTCGATGGGTTCCAATAGAAAGCAATTTCTGCCATCAATGTCCTTGACCTCATTGCGAACTATCAGACGCTTCAATCCTGCTGCAAACTGCTTTGCTGTTGGGTTGTCATTGCAGCCCCGAAATGATCTTATTGCAGCAAAAAATAACTCCAGGTGGTCCTGACTGAGCTTGGAAGTCAGAAGATATGCCAATAGGCCATTTTCTGTAACCAAGTGGTTGTATAGACGGTTGTCTAAGCACACCACAAAGCCAATGAAGCCCTTCTTTTGGTTGGTCCCCCCTGTCATTAGTTTACCAGCTGCAGCCTCCCTAAGTGAGCAAAAGTAAGCCCTCAGTTCTTTGACATATGCAGTGACAGGAGCCACATTTTCAGAACACAGTGGCCTTTTCTATTCTTCTTGCCTTGGATGTCTTGAATATAAAATGTCAAATGTGTTGTTGACATATGTCTGATAAACTCTTCTGTTGGCAAGGAATTTGAAAATTTTGGAATTTTTAAAGCTCTGCAGTCACTAAGAGCATCTGCTACCGATTGACTAAACATTTGAGCCAACAATGAGACTTTCATGGGCTGGTTTTTCGAATTAATATGTCCCTGTCTAAGTTTGTTTGCCAAATGTAGGCCCTCTGTATAAGGGATTTCATGCAGTTCATCAATATGTTTCCACAATATGAACTGTTTGTTCATATCACAATAGCCTTTTTATCAATCAGGGTGTGCCGCAGTAGCTTCAACATGTGACAGGGATCCAACATGGCAAAGAGAGGCTTTTTTGTCACTGGATGCGGAAAAGAAGCATCCAACTCAGTCAGGTCCATCTTGCAGCCAAGGCTGCGCAGCAATAACAAATTCGCTGCAGCGTCATCGCAGGTCAAACTTGCAATGTGTGCACCTTTTTCGTGAGTGAAGCTAGCAGCTTACAGCACCAAATTGCGCCTCTGCTCACCACCAAGGCCATTCACTAGAAAGTAGCCAATTGCTTGCTTCCATCTCCCATTGATTGAAACAAGCATTAAAACAAATGCATCTTTGGCAACTAGAAAGTTGTGATCATTGACATCAGTGCCCATGTCAACATATCCATGGAACCTTTTTCCATTCCACTCCACACATCTCCGAATGGCCTTCTCATCCACAACTAGATTGCATAATGTGGAGTGCTGTGCTTTACCTTCATAGCCAATGCCACTTTTGAAAAGCCAGCAGCCCCATCAACGGATTGATACCATTTACACAGTGTCTTTGAATGCGGGAGGCATGTGTTGACAACAGCTCGTACATATCGGTATGCTCTAGGGGAATAAAAATGCAAATTTAGTGCAAATGCCCTAAGCTCTGGTGAGTAAGTGGGTGACACTGCTGCACCAGACTTACGTGGCAGTTGACGCATGAGCAAGCCTTTTTTTGCCCCACCAAGACTCTGCAACATGGCGACATCCTCATTTCCTAGAATGCAATTGTCAGATAAATCTTCTATGACATCTTGGAGATGAGCAACCTATTGCCAAAGCCGGTGATGGGATTGCTGTAGTCTTGATCTTCTTCTTGGTCGCAGTTTGTAATTGTAACGCCATACTTCATGCCTCAGAAAGGCCTTTTCAGGCGTGTCTTTGGCTGGTTGCGGCTGCAAAATATCACACACTGCAACACGTGCATGAGCAGCCAACATGACACAAATCACGTACGCAGAACAAAGTACTTAATTGTTGTAGCATACACTCTTGTGCAAGCTATGAAGAACATAATGCTAAATTTTAGGTCATTACCTTGCTCACGACGGTTTCCGTTTACACTTTTCTGAACTTAAAAACTGTAAGGGCTTAAAACTGCCATCCACGCAAGTTTGCTAGTGCCACTTAATTTTGTTTGTTTGTTTATTTGCAAAATACTGCAGGCCCATCTGGGCCGAGGCCCCCAGGAAATGTAAAAGTACAAAACAACTAACACAGAAGAGGCCAATGTAGCATAGTTCAACGCGAGATGTTTCACAGAAGCCTTTTAGTTTGAGTGGGCAAAATATACTGAGATCATATTGCTACACAAAAGACCACTTTTGTCTGCCTGTATCACGGCTCATCGGGACCGATCGAACAAATAAAGAGCATAGAAAATTGTGAAAAACCTGTTGGTCTTCTATAATTTTTTTATAGTTCATTGGGTCATTTGAATGGAAAAGAGAAATTGAAAAAGGATTATTGGCTGCCAATTGGTGTTTAATGCAAACCCTGAGGAAACTCATACCGCTGCGGGCGAATATGAATGTTTCAACTTTTAATTACATAGTTGGCATGACCATGAATGTTAGTGTCCAAGTGCAGTTCACTGAGTGACATTTATTATGTTTCAGCTATTAAACAGTTGCCACAAAAATAAATGCTACTTCGCTTGCAGTTACCTAAGAAAACAAGTATGCAAAAATTGTAGTGGTCGAGTATTACCCTTACCATAGTATGCCTTGCTGTTCAAGGAATAGCTGGGTTGTGCGTAGGCAGCGCTGCAGAAGCTTCACCCTTGAGCGTCCTGGAGGGCCTTGGACTGGGAGACTGGACAAAATACACCAAGTGCAATGATAAGGGACTGTTTACTGCAACATAGCTTGAAATTGCTGACCGTGCAAATGAAATATCAGATGCCTAGTTGAATCTAAAACCCAGGACTAATAGCGACACCATTGGCTTCATTTAAAATTTAAGCACAATAATGACCAGCAAGCAGGACATTGTTAGGGAGATCAGTGGCTGGTGGCTATGTACTGTATTTTTATCTACTGTCCCAAAAAATGATGTTGATAAAGATGAGCAACCTTTATCAACAGTTGGCATGTTATAAATTTTATTACTGTAGTAAATGTTGGAGCCTAGCAAGGGTGTTAATTACGCGTGTAATGAGAGGACATGGCTGAAGTATAATTCAGAGGAGTGTGTTTTCCAACTTTACTGGAAAAAAAGTTGTTTTTCATCTTGCATAACACTGCTATGCTGCACTTTGTTTTATTTTTCGTATCTTGTACTTATCCTAGATTGACTAAAATGAGGTTATGATGTAGCATATATGGCTTTCATTCATTAGCACTAGCTTTTGCCAGTGTCAACAATGAAATTTGAATGCAGTATGCTTGTCACCTGTGTCAAAAAAGGGCTGTAATGTAGCTGATTATAGGTTGAACAGTACTATCTTTCTCTTCATTCTGAGCATTACTAATAGATCTTTTAAATCTGTCGAAAACATCTTACAAAAAGCTGTATTACAGTGTCATATGCATTTTTGAAACTGCAATAATTACTTTAAAGGTGAAATCGAAAATATATATTACAGGGAAACACAAGATTTTTGCAATGCGGATCAGAACATGAATGAACTAAGGCACACATATGAGAAAATGTCTTAAGCAAGCCCTGTGATCATTACGACAATCAAACATGCCAGGAGATGGATTTCGGAAGGCTCATCAGCGATGTCTGAATCAGTGAAGGACGAGCTAGCAGATGTGGCAGTACGCTCTGCTAGCACATCAGACAAGCCCTCAGAGATGTCCACGTCCATTGTGGCTTGAGAGAGACCTGCCTGAATATAAGAAAAGCATACTTCAGGATCAAACTGGAAACATGCATTATGGCTGTATACAGCTGTGCATCAACTTACTGGCTCATCTTGATGCTGTGATGTTCCCGTGGATGTAGCTGCTTCACTTTAAGGTTGACTCATTGCTATGGCATCGTCCTTTGCAAGCGTCTGCAGTTAAAGAATAACCCACCAGATATTTTTAAGCTCCAACAATAACATTTGCGGTGGAATGAATTTACACAACCTTTGCAGAGTCATGCAAAAGGCCTCGCATGATCTGTCCATGCTTTCCCTACACACCACATACCCTTGTGTAGAAAACTATGTTCGATCTAAGTGCGCTTGTAAAATACACATACAACTAATTCAGTCTCGGGGAAAATGGAGCTGTAGTAACTTCGCAGTGCATGTTTCACACAAAAATATCACAGACATAGCTGTAACACATACATAATGTAATGTAATGCCCTCTTTGTAATGCCTCCAGGCCTTGAGGGTACTACCAATAAATGAATGAAAATGATGTTCACTTCTGAAATTTAAAGTACAACTGCGTTATTTCACCTACACTGTCATTTACCTGTTGTTTAAAATTTGTCAACCAACACCATATCTTCTGAAAAAAAGAAAAAGAAAAATGGTATTTAGCCTCAACACGGGAAGTGATTGAACTTTGCACTCGCAAGCAGAGTTACTGCGTGCAGAATATTCTCTACGAAATTCTTGTTCTTATTGACTATTCCAAAAATATGTTATGTGAAGGCTAATCTTTCATAGTTCCTTCAATTAATTAGTTTTATTGCAATTTTGATTGTTTTCAGCCACAAGAAATACATACAAAATTCAGTTAATAATAATTTTTATAGCATGGGAAATGTAATTGTTTGACATTATATAGTTTCACATCGTGGGCTTTTTAGGAGTGTACGCTAAGCTGATAAAAGTACTTTAAGGAATTTAAGAAAAGTACTTTGTGGGAATTATGACAAAGTTGGAAAAAATTGACTTGTATTGCACCACTATTTAGTCAGTTTTAATTCACACGAGCACGTAGTCACTAGCGAATATTGCAGTTACGTTTTCATAAATAAAAGAAACGTTCATTGTGCTTACCTATGGAAGGACAGAGCATCGCGCCGATTTTCTGTCCTTCACTTCATCACGCAGGTGCGCCTACTGCTGACGGGAGTTCCCGCCGGTCTGCTTTGAGCCTGCAGAGCACCAGTGTCGACTGCGCTACCTTAACTACGGGCCGGCACGGCCCTAAATATGTTCGTAGTCTCTGGCTCGCCAGTCCATCATTGGGCTAGAGTACACTCTACTTGTGCACGAGACAGTACGAATTTTTTTCCCGTGAGAAAACAGTCGATCGCTTCGGACCCGGCCTGTACGTTCACTTAATCGCATGCACATTTTTGCGGAGGCGAAAGGCATCATTGTTTTCCAGAAGACGTCCCCAAACGCAACGAATCGTCGTCGGAAGGGCGGCTTGGTTGCCTTCACACGTTCGCAGGGCGAAAGGTTTCCCCGTTTCCCTGAAACCGCCCCGAAACGCAACCAGTCGTCCTTGAGGTGGTCCTCCCGGGTTGTTGGGCGCAGTGCCGGTTAACCGACGCCTTCGTTCGCAACAGCCTTGGCGCCTGTCTGCTAATTAAGCGGCGAGACTCAACTGCTTCACACACTTCAATTCGTTCACTAGCCACCTAAGCGAGCCGAGCAAAATCTACCGCTTACAAGGGCCTATATCCCGTCATCTTATTCCTATACATTTTTTTATGACTAGGCTTCACAATTTTCACGTAACCTCCAAGTTTTTCTGTTCACTGTAGTTTGCTATCGATGCTTCGGCTTTTGGGCGAAACTGCGACTCTTCTTTTTTTTTTTTTTTTTTCTGCTATCTATGTTGTCAGTACAGCACATATTAGTTCTCGCGCATACAAACAAAGTAGAGAATAAATTACGAGCCCACACGAATTGTTAGGCAGAACACGATATCGTGAAGCTGCGGCTTAGGTAGTGTTATCTGACCTACATTGTAGCTCAAGCTAGCAAATGATTCTATTATTTATTATTTGAATGTTACATAACAAAACTACAACACGGATTCATTTTTTTTCCATATACAAACACACAACACACATGTCTTTTAACACAAAGTTGCAAGAAAGTGAAAATTATTATTTTAAACAGCCATGCAAGTTGGACAGCGTCTTGTTCCACCGTGGGCACCCTCGTGCGTTTCCAATTTCCAAGCCGGGGGAGAGGTGGCCAAACGAGCGCCGCAAGATGGCCGCAAGCGCGTCGTCGAACCTCTCGAGTTTCTACAGTGCTCGCCAGGGAGCGAGAGGGTTTTATGGGCTCAAAGATGCGCATCGCAAGCTTTCCCTGTGCTGTAAAAGGTCTGCAAATTTTGTGGCTTTAAAACGTTGTTTATGTTTTTAATAGCTTGTAGAGGCTGTCTGGCGGCCTTGCCCACAAAACTGAGGGTATAAAAATTTATAATCGGCGCAGTTAGTCTCGACAAGACTGACACGGAGCTGTGATAGCGAGGGACGCGCGTGTATTTTTCTGGAAGCGTGAAAATTCTTACCGGCGAGTGCACTGCGTAAAAGAATATATATATATATTTGGTTTTCACGTCATTGTGGGTAGCATTGGGCTTATGGGAGTAGTTGATTTATGATCGCCTGGCTGTAACTAAATTTCACTATTGCGTGGTCGGCACTTGTCTAATTATCGTTCAGCTCCCTTCAGGCGCCTGCGCCAGTAGCGTCAGATGGCGAGTGCAAACGTGCACGCGCCTACGAAATGCTGGAGACTGCAAACGACGGGAGTAGACGTCGTTCTGTCTTAACAGAGCGGCGCCACCGCACGCCTTCATGTTCGCGGCCGACCTTGGCCGGCCACTATAACAGAAACGGCGTGAAACACGCAGCCGCGGTGACCGTTGTAGCCACGGTGACAGTTGTAGACGCGGCGCAGTGGACTTCACTTGGGATGCACACTAGGACGGATCGCGCACGCTGAAGCTTCTACAAGCAATATCACGGTGGCACAGAAAGCATCGATGAACTTTGATATTTATATCAGCCGGTCCTCCTCCCAGCGATTGATTATTTCAGTGACGCTTGCTTGGAAACTGCTGACGATTTCTGGACCCAACATATAATATATATATATATATATATATATGTGTGTGTGTGTGTGTGTGTGTTGGTTAACACGCCAACAGCTAGTAGTTTTGGAAAGGCAGTAAATAATGTTTCTGCATAGTCGTATATGCTAATAAAGGAGTGTTTATTAATATTGTAATGAGGAAGAAGAAACAATTGTACTCCATCGTGAACATATGTAAAAATATACGTTTCAAGCGTGATTCATTTGGCAATGACGCAGAAGTCACCGTATACAGAACCAATGATACAGAACCAATGATACAGAACCAATCTGTATCCGGCAACATAAAGAAATAAAACAATCAAATAAAACAAAAATGTCACAGTTTCGCCCTAAGGGCGAAGCAATGAATGCGATAGCAACACAGCAATGTCATACGAAGTAAGGTGAGCGGCTTTGGTAGCAATATGAATTGTAGTAAACATGAGCTGATTAAGTAAGCAGGTGTGCTGCAGCGTAAGTAGACCGACATGAAGAGAGACTCGATGACCACGAGAAGGCGCGTGTGAAACGGTGGTGCATGTTTATGAGAAGCGCTGCCCGTGGGCAGCGCGTGCGAAGGGACACACCTGTAGCGCTGCACTGCCGATCCGGGCAGCATTGCATGTGTAGCGTGCGTTGGAAAATGTGGCCCGACTATTACTAACTGTGGTGTGAGCGCGCACAAACAAACATGAATAGATCACACTGAATGACTGCAGACAACGACTGTCAAAACGCCGGCAGCAAGCGTATATACGCCGCAGCGAGCGAAGGTACGTGCGGTCTATCGCTGCAACGGAAACTGAGCGGCGCATAAAGGTCAGACAGAGCCGTGTGGAGATAAGAGACGGTGCCAGCGAGCGACGAGCGCGGTTGTTGGCAGAGTAGAAATGCGCCTCGCTTCCCGCTTCCTTGCTTGCGCGTGGAAGATTGAGTGCGTTCGCTCTCCGTGACAGCGTGCGTCCCCGCTTCCGCTCGGGCATACGGCGCGCGGCGAAGATTTTATCTATACGGAACCTCACGGCGACGGCGACGGCGACGCCGACGGCAGAAATGCGGTGGAAGTGTCCATATAATTGCTATCGCAATAAAAGGAATAAACGACGCGTCTGAAGTCACGCTGCATGCGTAAATTCGCGCGAAAAGTCCGTTCTAAGCGACGGTAACTGTTCAGTGGTATTGAAGACCTCCATTTTGTACGGCACTATGACACGAAGCTCTTTCTGAAAAGTCAGAGACGTAAAAATATAGTTTGAAAGCTCGCGACGGAAGCCGGCTACTTACTTTCAAGTACGGCTTTCGGGGTTAAACCCGACGAGTCACTCACTCACTCACTCACTCACTCACTCACTCACTGCAGCTTAAATTTCAAAGCACGCGCCAATACTTGTTTTGGTTCTGATATGAGCTAAATAGTTTTTTTAATGTATGTTATATACAAAATATATCGTTAAATGTTATAGAATTGGACATTACACAACAAAAGTTAACGTAATGTTGTAATAATACTCAATGGAGGTATTTTTTACTACTTGTAGTCACTTCTAGCGTTGATAAAACAAAAATGGCGACCTTGATGTAGGCTTTGACTTCGGTCAACGCTTCGGTTTACGTTTACATATGGAGCCAATGGGAGCATCTCTCGCTGTAGCTTCTGCGGCGGCTGTCGCTGATGACGCCGTTTTGTTTTTGTTCTGCGCGTGATAGTCATAAATACTTTGACCAGTTTTGATGCATTTGTGGTAAAGGTTAGTGTGATCGTGTGCAGTCGCTCAGTGTTGTGTCGTGTTCGTTGCTTGTTGTCCAGTCGCACTACTCTTTTGCTGGCCTTTATTGTGTAGTCAGGCGCAACTCCACGGAAAACTTTTGTAGCGGCGCTAAACAGATATTTCCATGTTTCAGGATGACTGCATTCTAAGACATTAAACGTAGTTTCATTGGAACCATGCTCAGGTAAGAACCAGTGGCAGTTATGTTGTGGT
Organism: Dermacentor silvarum; assembly: GCF_013339745.2. NCBI lineage: Eukaryota > Metazoa > Arthropoda > Arachnida > Ixodida > Ixodidae > Dermacentor > Dermacentor silvarum. The sequence goes on along the minus strand of NC_051154.1, from coordinate 56,137,397 downwards.
GGTGGGCGGTATGCCAGCGAATGAAAATAACGGAGCATTAATCGTGTCACTGCATGAGCTTGGCTGCTTTTTATAGTGGTTCAGTAGTTGTCCAAGGCTACAAAATGTTAATTGTGGGCGGGCGTAATTCTGTCGCAGAACAACCGTTAGTTCGTGGTTTAGGAAGGGTGTGGCATGCATGACTACACAGCGTGAAATGCCTACCATTTCTCATGATAGGACCTACCTTATAGTTATGAAGGGCAAAATGCGCTCCTCGCGCACATGTTGCTTTACCTGAACATGTTAACATACTACCGCGACGTAATGGGACGCTTGATGACACATGCTTCCGTTTCCATTCACCTATTTGGAAGCTTCGTTTGTAACGTAATTTGTAGGTGCCAATTGCTTCACTTACTAAAGTGAATTTTGTACTAGCTGACCGCCACTATATATATAGTTTAGATGTTTTATTCTTCCGTTCTGCTTTTGTTGCAGAAACTTGCAATGCAACGAAGAAAAATTCAATATTTCGCACTTCTAAGCAAAAATGAGCGGTAACGTCTATATGCTGTACGATTTCCGCAATCTGTTTGATGTCTTGTTGCTTGCATCCTACTTCGCTTGTTTAGAAATTGCTTTTTCGTTCTTGCAAATCTGTGTTTGGCCATCTAGTTTCCTCATTTTTGTTCATTTTCTTACTCCGAGCTTTTCTTTCTTAAAAAGGGGAAGTTGATTTGTGTGACGCTTTGCTATGTTTATTTGTGCCCACTGCTGCTACTTGTTATGAAATGCTGTGCAACAGTGCAGCAGGTCACATGCCTTGTTAATGTGCTAACTGATCCTTGTCAGTGTTCAGGTAAGCTAGCACTTAACTATTAAAATAGCCCTTGAGAATCTTTAACCATAATCTTGATTGTGGGAGAAGTACTGTCTATGTTGTTAAAAGCCAAGTTATGCTCATGAGCAGCATAATGAAATAAAATCAAAATTAAAACCTCTCATCCTTTTTGCAGATTTGTAACTATAGTTAATTTTTCATGATTTGAAGTAGCAAAATTATGTGATTTCAATTATCTCTTTACCAGTGTATTTTTTACAGCCATGGTGCATGGCTTTGGGAAAAAGTGCCATTCTGTGCTACTTTTATAAAGTTAATGACATCATTAAATTTATAATTAATTAGCATGGTCATGTAGACAATTCTGTTTAATTGTTTTGCTTACTTTATCATTAATTAGCACAACCATACAGGCTGTCTAAATATATAGCTTTAACTTTTTCTGCTGCTTGCTTCTTCTTAGATACAGCAACTGTAGTCGTTGTAGAATCATTAACAGCTGAATGCTGAAAATGTTTTTGTCAGATATATGAAGCTGTCACATTCCGGTGTAAGAATTTGCACTTATCTAGTACTCAGCTGTAAGTTGTCATAATTGTACTATGTTGAAATATGTGGGACTGATTTAAAAGGAGCTGTATGGCAGGCACCATGGTGAAAATTCTATATAAGCTGTGCTATCCTGTAATTGTTGCACTTGCAAAACAACATTTCAACACTAATTCACTACGAGCATGAGATAGAGCAGCCTCTCGTGTTGTGGTGGTCTGATTGCACTCATATAATGTTGCTTGATGTGCTGGTGCATGTAAGGTACTGCATGTATTATTATTATTCAGAGACATTTATATTTATATTATGTAACGTGGACATTGTGAATACATTGCAAGGAGGTTAAAAATGACAACTGTATCAAGCTTTTTGGTGTTGCTGTAATTTCTTGCACCTTACTCCCTAGGAATGTTCTATAGGCCGTAGGACATATATTCTCTGCTAAGGAATGATTATTTTGTGCATGCTTATCTCTTTTCAACTTTTAACTTATATCAACTTGATTCAAGTTTTGGGAAGCATATAATGCTTCAAATCTGCTTTAGTATTCTTTTAAGTGAATTTCCCAAGCACATTTCCTCTTGTGGTGTTATACAGCATTCTGTATTTTCTTGGTTCAGTCTGGCATTAGGAAGAATCATCATAACTCTTTCAGTGAAAAAGTTCATGTATAATTTGTATGATTGCTTGTCAAATTACCAGCGTGAGCTATTTTAAAATGTCTGCAGCTGCGGTAAAAGCCGTCCCAAGGAAATCACTTGAGTATCTCATCTTTCCTATGTTTGCAAAATTTCGGATGCATTTCCTGGAACATCCTGCATTAGAGGGTTATAACTACGGTACTCTATTTCCATGTACGGATCTGCCTGCTGTTGAAGCCCTCAGTCATATCTAATTCACTATTGTAACCCAATACAATCATATAAATGCAATTACAGAGGAAGCTCGTTGATACGATTCTGCGTAATACGTTTTTCGGGATGATATGCTTTTTTTCTTTTCCCCATTTGGTTGGATAATATGTTGGATGATACGATTTTCGGATGATACGCTTTATTTTCTGGTTCCCGTGAATATTGTATCAACGAGATCACTCTGTATGTTTGAAAAAAATAAAAAAAAAACAGAAAAAACCTGCAATAATGCAATAATGTATACAAGTGACTGCTTCATGCTATACCTTTAAATATCCTTATTGTAAGAGTAGTTAGTGTAAGTGAGGGCTTATTGAGGCCTGTGTTCATTCAAAGCTAAGGTAAGCAATGATTTTCTTGATTTATCTGACTGTTGGCCTTGCTAGCTGATTTGTTTTATTAATTTTCAGTTGGATTAGAGAGCTTTAGATTTGAGGATGCGAGAATCTTGAATGAGTAGGAGTCCTAGCTGTCTTGTCAGAATGCTAACGGCATGCATATGCTAGCTGAATGCAAGCCATATATGTCTTTCAAGATAAAGCTATCTGGTGTTGTACCAGCCAATTTTATTTTAAAAAAAATGTTTCAAGTTTGTGGATTGGTGTTACATATTGGTCTCAAATTGGCCTCACTTGAGATTCTGATTCTGCTGTCAATACGGCTTTCTAGATAGGATCACATGACAAGGGCTCACCACATAATCATAATGGGAAAAAAATGGAAACAAATCTACCACAAAACTGCACTTTCGCTGCATTTTTCTATCTTGAGTTCAGTTAGCTTGTCTGCTTAAAGGGTTATATGACTACACTAACAGAAGGAATTTCATTACCAATGCGTCTAGTATTGTAGTTTACTGTTCCGTACTGGGGGGGGGGGGGGGTCTGTGTTGGACGTAGGCAACCAAGCATGGTTCACAAGTACTGACAGGGCAACATAGTGCATTAAGTTTTGCTATTTGAGCTGTTGAACAACTGTGCACTGTCTAATGGGCAAAATACTTCACTAGGAATATTTTATTGTACAAATTAGGAGCTGTCATTTTCTGTGTGCTTCAGGCAACAAAAAATTAACTTGTGTGTCTTAGCCTTACGACACTTTTTGCCGCTAGTGGAAGTTATAAAATATGTAAGCTGGTAAAGATAATTAAAATATATAAACATGCTTATTTACTGGAAGTGTTAGCATGACGGGGTCTTTCAGTGTGGCTGCTTGATTGTTAGAATCGCCAGCATAAAGCAGCAACATAGCTGTGGGTGACTGCTTTGGCTTGTGAAGGCAAGATACACTATATATTTGGTGGCTGTAAAAATATATAATGAGATAAAGGCAATAAAAACATTAGTTCACTATTGTAATGTACTGTATTTGGCAGCACACTATGCTGGCCCAAAAAGATCTGCATCTTCAAAAATCTACAGGCTTTCTTTCGAATGCAAAATGCTCTGAAAGATTTCTTGCCGTGCATATGACAAGTTGCTTGGTGAAAATCTGAAATCATGGCTAATAATGCGAGCTGCAATCCACTTGTAACAACAAATATGAACTGCATTGCTCACTTGTGAACTATCTGTGCAGCACATGCTGCAGACTCTCCACTAGTGCCTCAATGAATAACCTTTGTTGCAGACATGATGTAGAAATATTTCATATGCCAGTAATGATTGTCCACCTTTCAGAAAAGCTGCAGTTTTATCAGAGTGCGGCTATTTTGACAGCAGCAGTTGCGGATGTCAGGACATGATGACGCAGCATATGCAATGCAGAGAGAATTCCTTACTGTTCATGAAAAGTAATCAGCCAGTAAGCCTCATAAATATATTTGGGCAAAAACTAGCAAATTTGTGAAAAAAAATGAATTCCTACATGATCAGGTCAGGTGCACCTGGCACGAAAACAGCTCTAAACCTTCTGCCATTTGCTCCAATATACTTTTGATGCAGTGGCAGCACGCCTGAGAAATGGCATCACAGTATTACCTCGAGGCTAATAGCTTTGCAAAACTGAGTGAACCTTCCAGATGCTTTCTATATTTTTCAAACTTATATGTGTACTCGTGTTCTCATGTAAAAAAAAAACTGAAAACAGAAGGTAGTGCTTTTCCTGCAACACATGCACTGCACACACAAAAATTAAAATGTTTCTGGCTCGAAAAAAAAAAAAATACTTAGTCAAGGTGCAAAATATACATGTATATGCTGCTCATTGATTTGTGCTTACTTGCTTGCAAATGTATTTTTGGTCATGGCCGAGTGTTGCAATACCAAGTTTTCAGTCTTGATTTCACTTGGTGTAGCATGATTTTTGTTTAGAACTGAGAGCATTCAGATTTAGTTGATGTAATTTGTGTTGGAGCATGAGCTTTTACTAAGATATCTCATTGATGCAGTTACTATGCTGATGTGGCTTGTAATATACAGTTTAACATGCTCGAAAATATTTAGATTGTACTTAGCCATGGCATGGTAGCTTATAATATGTAGGTGTGTGTTGACTACCACTGCTGAGTAGTAACTGAAAGTTTCTAACTTTAGATCACATGAAGGATCTGGTTCACGTTTAAGCCTAAGTAGTGACGACGGGTTTGATGTTGGAGAAGGCGACAGCCTGTTGGAGAAACGTTCTGCCAGTCGACATTGCAAGAAGACTACCATGACTTGCTGCAGTTGCCTGACTTCAGCATTCCAGAGGTAAAAAAAAAAAAAAAAGAAGAAACATAAATTACTTACCATACATCTGAACATTGCTTTATTAAATGCTGCAAAGTGAAGTAATATTTACATATTTAATGTTACTTTGAGGCACATCATGCACCAAAATGCCTGAAATTAAAAGATGCTTGCGTGATGCATGAAAATGTGATGGCTTGAAGGGCTGCCGCATGGCACTGCCCGTGACCACTGCACACTGCAGTGGTCACATAGTGCCAAGGGCTATTTTTCTAATATTCTGTGCTCCAAGAATATGAGAGCATAGTCATGCTCTATACATGTCAAGTACATCTGAACAGAGCTTTTATAAAAAGTGTTCGTGACTGTTAGCATGTACAGTAAGGTTTCAGTATGGAGGTATGCCTAGTTGGTGTACAGGACAAACATTAAGGAAAAATAAAAATACGAAAAAAAACTTGCTTAAAAATAGTATAGTAGAGCTAATAGATTAGTGTGAAAATGCCTTTTTTTATGTTAAATGTGCACGTAGTCATGCTCAATCACATTAAATTCTAAAAGTACGAAAACATAGTTTGATGCAGTTTTTCCGAATTATTTACTCAAAAATGCTAACATTACCAGGTTTTCTGCAAACGATAAGTTACTTCTTCCCCGTGTTCGAGCAAACTATGGAAAATTAACTGCTGTCTTCTCTGGGACATTTAGGAATTCTATACCATATGAAATTAAATCATCATCATCGGTACACAGGTTTCTATAACTCCACAAGTATCTACTGGGCAATGTTATATGAAGAATTGCACTAATGAATAATTTTTTACATTTATCTCATTTATATTGCCTGTTGCTTCCGTTTTTCTTTTCTTTTTCTTTTTTTTCCCATTGCTTTGCATGTGTAAACCATGTAAAAGATAGTTGTATGTGTTTTTATTGCTTCTGGAAGCATCAATTTTGCTTTCGCTTATTGCGTCACCGCTCTGTACAGTAGTTTTGTTTTTTGTTTTATTGAATTTTATATATTAAATAATTTCATGAAGCCTGCACTATTTTTTCAGTTGCATATGTTTTCCAGCTCACACTAATTGTTGTATATTGCCGTAAATTTATATCATGTTTTTATTTCATTTGTTTGCATTTACTATTGTATTATTGTGTTTCCCCTAGCTTTTCTGTTAATATTTATTGCTTATGTACTTCGTTTATGTCATGCTGCAATCTGTACTTGATATGTATAGTATTAGGTGGTCCCCCCCAGGCAGTTTCATAACTATGGGACTACCGAATGTAAAAACATCACTAATGATGTTATCATGTATGCAAAAAAAAAGTGAATAAACTTGGAACTGAACTGATATGTCAAGCTACTTGGTCCTCTCTCCCTAAGTAGCTATTCAGTGATGCGAAGTGAAAAAATTTGCCCATCTGAATGGGGTATTAAATGTCCATAGCAATGCCTTGAGTACAGCACATAAAGCATAATTATTACTGATGGGATGCAATGTATCATAAGCGTGTTTAAATGCACAGTTTTTATGCTAACAAACTTAACTTTTTTTGCAAATATGCAGCTGTTGTAGAAAGCTCAGCATGGGCTGCTGTGGTGCTCATGAGTACCAGCCAAGAACAGTATTTCTGGGAAGACCACCATCAGAAAAATTCCCACCTAACAAAATATGCAACCAAAAGTACAACATCTTCACATTTTTTCCTTTGGTAAGTACTTTGTTGAGATATAAAAAGAATTGCAGAAACCAGAGAAACCAGAGGGAGTGAATCAAAAGTAGAAGTTAAATTTCTGGAGTCTAGGACAAAGAAACATTAATGCCAATATTTTTTACCACTCTTCAATATGAGTCTGCCGCCCCAATCCACCACAGCACCCCCCCCCCCCCCCCCTTCATTTTTTCCCCTCCACTATGGAGCATACATAGATAAAAACTTATTGGTGAAAAGGCAAAGAGGGTTTGGGCAGTAGGTGGTCGGAGTCCCTTAGTCCAGGGCCCCACTCGCTTTAGCCGCCCACCGGACCTGATCCAGGCTAGCCAGCTGCTCCAGGTCCGAGCTGGACAGTTGTGCCTCCCACTGCTCCGGGTTTAGGATTTTCTGTATGCTTAACTTTGTGTTAAGTGTCAGTGGCTTTTGTGTGCAGCCCCTTGGTACGTGATGTAAAGTGGGGCTGCCCTCGTGCCACGGGCATTTAACCTTGGAGCATAACTTTTCTGGATTCTTCAAGGGCACCCTAGCATGTCAACGGGCACTCTACCATGTCTGCTTTTGTTGACTGGAAAGTGTCAAGTCTGTTCATTCTCATGAAATTGTGCGGTCAAATGTCTTTATAACAAAGCACCCAGGACCTCTGAAATCCTTTGTTAGACATTTAACTTCAGTGTAAAGATTGCACACACTGTACCTCTCCTGACAGGAGGCTAAGGACGGGTAGCGAAAGAAAAACTTTATTTAGAGTGAATTCAGTAATACCTAATTAAGGAAGTCTGTAATTTTTTTCTGCGCACTTTGATAAAATGTTTGACTGCAGCTGACTGTAGCATTGAGGTTCACAGCATATTCTATGGAAAAACTAGGCAGCAGTGGAAGGTAGATCTGCAGAGCGTCGATTGCCACTATTGGCTCCAAATTGTCAGAATTGCTGTTGCGAGTGAAGGCCAGCCTTTGAGTAGTAGTTTGCGAAGATTGTTGTGCCTTTGCTTTTTTTGTTGACAGGCCATGCTAGTGCAGGTCATCAGTGTTAGTCCTTTCGGCCGGATGGGCTCCTTTTCTTTTTTCCCCCCATTGGCAGTGGTGAGGGGGCTACCATAGCCACTGGGGGACTCTGTGTCGATACTTTCCTGCACAGTCTTTGTTGTGGTGTCGACTGGTGCTTCCTATTTGTACCACAGCTAAGTGGTGGCTGCAGAGGCCAGTGGTGGCGCCACTGTACGCATTTGTTGTAAAGCAACAAATCATGCATCAGGGACATCTAAACTTCTTCAATGTAGTGGCAAATTTTGTTGTAGTGGTATTCACTGTAGGGGTGTTCGGAATACATGTGAGAGATAAGAATGCAGGTGGGGGACGTGCGGCAACCATCATTATACAGGTCATTTCATTGTAGAGACATTTGACTGTATAGCAACAGTTTTTCACATTCAGCTGTGCCTTGTGATTGTGTAAGAAGGTGACAAAGTATGGATGTGCCAATTTGCAAAATTTGTTTATAGAGTTTTGCCAAGGGTAGTAAAAGTAAAACTGAAAGCCTGCAGAATTGTTAAAGGAGCATTGGCATGAAAATATTCAGCATCACTTTTTTTTTGCTTTAATACATCGATATCAATTATGTTTCTTGAAGTCTCAACTCCTCAAGTGCTGCAATCTTTAAAATGACCTGTTCGAATGTATGCCAAGGGCAGCATGGCATGACTTTGGGCATAAAGAAGGCTGCAGGTGAGGCCATAGAGCTCGTAGAGATGGTGGGACATGTTGAGGCTTCATTCCTGAAGCCATGCTGCACTTGGCACACATTTTGAACCAGTTGCGTTAAAATATAATGTAGTAATTATTTGTTGCAGCAGTCAAGGAATTAGGCTTCATACCATACTATTGAGTTTGCAGCTATTCGTTTAAAAAAACACAGTAATGACAAAAGTTGTGCCTGTCTTTGTTTAAATGGCAAATAGCTAAGCTTCCAATAAAGGTGATATGTGTGGAGACAAAGTCTGGTCCTCAGTGGCTTCCCAGCTTGAGCCATTGCTTTTTTTTTTCTTTCTTAAAAAAAAAATTGATATTGCTTCTTTCTCTCTTCTTTTTCAGGTCTTATTTAATCAATTCAAGTTCTTTCTGAACCTTTATTTCTTGGTTGTGTGCTTGTCTCAATTCATACCCGACATAAGAATCGGATATCTCTACACCTACTGGGGTCCCCTTGTGAGTTCATGTTTCTTTGTATTGGAATTCAGTCCTGCTATTGAGCATGAGATAATTACTGTGGCTAACAGTAATTATTGCCTGCGGTGTGTGCCATAAAGCACGAATACTTGGTTTATTGGAAGGCAGCATAGTGTAGTACTCCAGGCTGGTATAATTCCAGGATTCCTTTCTCTCAGGAGAAATTATCTGACTCTTGTACAGCTAAGGGAAACTGCAGCTTTGCGTACTCAATAAACGAAACTCCTTTGTATCCTTTTTTCATTCTTTTGTACGCCTGGCTGATAGCGTCCCCTTACTTTGGGCTTCCAATTTGTAAATCTCCCAATACTACTATTGCTGCTGCTGCTGCTGCTGCTGCTGCTGCTGCTGCTGCTACTACTACTACTACTACTACTACTACTACTACTACTACTACTAGCAATAATAATAATGATGATAATAATGAGGAAGAAGAAAATTGATGGGTTTTTGCATCCCAAAGCCATAGTTTGGCAATGAGAGACACCTAGAGAGACTCAGGATTAAATTTGTCTACCTGGGGCCTCTTACATAACTGTTTTTACATTTTGCCTTAAGTAGAATGCGGCCACTGAAGCCAGAAATCGAACCCATGATCTCGTTCTCAGCAGTAGAATGGCATGAGCACAGAGCCACCTGCTTAATGCATTGGGCTTACATTAACCTCGAATGCAGCAGTTTTTCTGCTTTGCCTGTTGCCTAACGTCACCATACTGTGTAGCTTGTGATGTCAGGAAGCTTGTGCTTGCTGTTGTGTTGTGATGCCATGAGTGCTCAGGCTTGAGAAAGTTCAGTGAAAGAAGCGTGTGCTGCAAGGTTAGGGGTTTGAGGAAAGAGTGGTTGTTGTGGAAATGGTGACAGAAGATCAATAAATATCCATAACGACATCAGTAATATTGAATAACTTTGACTTCACCAAGACGCTTGAGCAGGGGAAAAGGGGACAATACTATTTAGACTTCTAAAAATTCATCCTTGCATGACAGGACATTTAGATATGGAGGCTTTCTATTTCGAAAGCGTTTCGTAGATTGATCTAAATTTTGATGTTTCGTGGGTTCTTTAACAAATGCTGACTTTAACGAGGAGTATTTTTTCCACTTATGATATTGTGAGCTGAGAAAAGAAATGAGATAAACAGAAGTGTTTGATTCCACATGGGTCGGTCTCTTAGAATGCAAAGAACATCTGCATGTCCCCCTAGGCTTTTAAACTAAGGTTTCTTGTTTTTTTAGGGTTGGCAACTTAATTCAGCTGTTTTCCGAACAAAGATTATTGTAATAGTTTATACTGGTTTGGAAGCATTTGCATTTTTCTGTTGGTCTGCTAGTTGGTATGTTGTGCTACAAGCAGACATGGCACTGTTTTGCTGTATCGGGTGTTTCTGCAACGAGATTAAGCAATTTTTAAAAATTGCCTGTGGCAGATAACACAATTGCAATCCTTGAGTTGGACATTACTTGCACATGAAATCGAAATGCATAATCGACTAATTTTTAAAATTTAACGAATTTAGTTTTTACGTAATTACCTTAAGGGACTTGTTGCAATTTACAAATTGTAGCCGGTGAGATTGCAAGGCATATCCACTTAAAAGAAGTCTGTGGATGACACCATTTTCGAGATATGCGCTATCAAACTTGCGGTAAAGTTACCTGGCATTCCGCTTACTTTTTTAACAAAACGCCGTTTTATGCATTGAAGCACAAAAGTAACTAGACTGCCTATGTATTTATTCACAAATTTTGGCAATTAATATCTTGAAGCTGGTGTCATCCTGAGCAAAGTGTCAGACCGAAACTTTGCCAGATCGAATCCCGGCCATGGTGGCCGCATCTTGATGGGGGAGAAATGCGAAAACACCAGTCTACTTAGATTTAGGTGCAAGTTAAAGAACCCCAGGTGGTCCAAATTATTCCGGAGTCCCTCACTACGGCGTGCATAATAATCAGATCGTGGTTTTGGCACGTAAAACCCTATAATTTAATTTTTTCAAACAAACTTTTTCGTTCCGGTTTTCGTTTCGGTTCACTGGAAATGGTTCAAACCGATTCGAATCGGTTCAATTTTATTTGCCTAACCGAACAATCATTATAAAAAAAAAAACAGTACAAATGTATTTTGTACAACTTGACGCTACTGAGGAGCTGCACTGAGAGATTACGCCTGTTCTTTGTTCTTCAGGCCGCACGTAGTTACAAAAGAATTATGCAGATCCAACACCAGTGCTGGAATCTTATGTGAAGCAAAGCTTTATTAAGGGGAGAGAGAGAGGGGAATATATTGAGGAGAGTCCTCCAGCCTGCTACTCTGTTCATGGGGAAAGGGAAGAAGAGAAAAATAGGGGACTGGAGGAGTAATGATGACGACAGGCGTGCGAAAGGCCAGTTCACAACCATGAATCAAGGCCTGTGTTAAATATTCTGAGAACCTTGATGGGGACTCATTTCATTCATATGTCTGGTGGTTGGCCCAGTAACAAGTTTTCTCTGAACAGCCTGTTGTTAATTGGCACTAACAAAGAGATCAACGCCTGTTCTTCACAGTCATTCAGGGGACAAGCAACAAGTTCCTATATATGTGCTGCACTGTCTCAGGTATTTAGCACGCATAACAGACTGGCGAGTCTGTGCGCCAGATGCTATGCAAATATTGTCAGTGTTAACAAACCTTTATTTAGTCTGCCCCCTGATGCACTATGCTGAAAACCGTACTAATAGTTCCGCTGCTTTTAAAATCGCGGGGAGATTGTGTGTATTTATAAATCAGGTAACATAGTTGAGCCACAAGTGCAGGCCTTGCAGCGATGAAAAGAGCCAGAAAAGATAGGCAGCCTGAACTGAAAAGTTATTTTTTCCTTTCGTTTCACTCCAGAGTGAAAAAAATCGTAATGTTCCAATTCAGTTTCGGTTCAAGCAAAAATAATGTTTTTTTTTCGGTTTTCGGTTCAGTTCTGGGATACCGTGATTCTGAGAATTAGTTCTATTGCAATTTAAGCACGAAATTTACTTTTGTGCTTAAAGGCATAAAATGACGTTTTCCTGAAAAAGTAAGGGGAACAGCAGTGCATTCTCCCACAAGTTTGATGCCACGTATCTTTAAACTGGTGCCATTTCCACTATTCAATCAAAGTGAATGTGCCTTGCAAACTCACCTATCACAACTCGTAAATTGTAATATGTGTCGTGAAGTAATTATTAATTGAAAAGTTAATTAGCAAATGTTTGTTAATTAGTCAATTATGCATTTCGAATTCTCGTGGATAGTAATGTCCGCCACTTCGAGTAATACAGCTCAAGATTACAATTGCGCTATCTGCCGCAGGCACGGAGCAAGATTTATTGAGGACGTGAAACAGAGGTCGCTCGGGCTTCCCAATAAAGTCACGGCGGCAGGCATGGCGCGCCATCACCCTCTGTCATGAGTCGGCTCGCCAAGAAGGCAAAACACGCGCGGTGCGCTCTATGAAGAGGCTCACAGATTCAAGGCTGTTGCATGGCGATTCACCACTAGCGCTTTCCGCACGAATGGGTGTTTTTCTTGCACCTCTTCGCCGGCTTCAAATGCCTTGAAAAATTAAAAAAAAAAAATGCATCACTTGCACAGCAATTACCTGCATGATGTATTTTTTTTGGAACAACCAATCTATAATGTATGTCTTTTAAAATACAAGATTGATAAGTTAGGCATGATTTGTTCCAGTGAATGACGGTACTTACCCTCTATGCCATTAGTTCATATTTAGATTGTTCTTCAAAGTTCTTCCCCGCCATGCCTCAGATAATTGAAAGCATCGTTAATGACCATTGCTGGGAACCGCAAACTCCTGCGATGGTATTGCTTCATGTGTCTGACGATCCATAGGACGCTGGTAAAATACAGTGTGTGGAATGGACTATGCCTACTTCTGTATTATCTGGGTGAGTGAATGCAAGTGAATGCAACTGTGGCGGCGTCAGCAGATGTCGTCTGCTCTAGGATTACTACTAGAAGCTCTTTTCAAGTGCAGCACAGCATGTAAATAGGACAGTATTCATTAATAGCTGCTGCTAAAATGTCCGCCACTTCTATTTATTGACGTTACAGAATGAAATCTGGGAAAATTTACAATATATGAGACAATATCACAATTTTTGTGTACATAGAAGAACATGTAAATGCAAGTGTTGCTGTATGGGTGAGTTGGTGCATCATATTCTTGTCTTGCTTTAGCTATAACTCAGTTTTAGTATGAAGGAAAAAGGACAGACAGGTTTGAAGGGCAAAGCAAGCGGTTCTCCAAAGCAGGCTATCGATGCCAGTGCAGGTGTCCGTGCAGAATGCTTCCTTAAAGATTCTCGGAAGCTCAAATGGCAGGAGAACGATGCAGCGACTGCTCGGAGCAAAACAAGCGTGGTGCCATATATTCACAATGTTTCTCACCATTTGAAATGAAGTTGCACAAAGAGCGAACATCTGAATCGTTTTCTCTGCTCCTAATAAACTGGGCAGGCTTTGCAAACTTACTAACCCCAAGAAGGACCCGCAACCAGTGGGTGAAAAACGACATATGAACAGGTACCGTATGTTGAATGCACTCGAGCAGTGGTATATAAGTTTCCCTTGTCATGCAATTGTGTCTACATTAGACAGATTTGAAGGTGTATCTATGATCACTTGCGCGAGCATAGTTACAATGTTAAGAACAAAATTTAATCAAGCGGGTTCCTTGCCATGCGTTGCAAGACTTGTCAAATACTGGTCAAAACCATTATTTGACAGATGCATCATCATAGGACGCAGTCAAAATCAACTGACACACAAGATTATTGAGGCTGATGCCATTTCAAAATGCGTTAAGGTGTGTGTGAGTACACCCTCCTTATCTTTATCAGGCAAGGAACTTTACTTTCTTAGACGGTTGGCACGTGTTCAGTGAACTACAGTTGGGGTGTGCTTCTTATAAGGTTGTTGATTCGATTGTTTTGTAACGTGTGCTATGAGCGGGCCATATAATGTACAATAGGGTAATGAAATAAAACCAGTTGGAAGTTAGCGCTCATCCTGTCACCTGTCTGTCCTTTTTCCTTCATACTCAAACCTAGTTGCGCTAAAGCAAGACAAGAATATTTAAATGGAGTTTTCACCGCAGCACAACAGATGATACGTCAGGTGTGTTGCCATCATTTCCTCCTCGCTCTACCGTGACTTTATCGGGCCGCCTGCGCGCACTATTGCAGCCTAGCAGATTCCTCTCCTTAAATACTTCTTTCTCCATGGCCGAAGGCAATTTTTTAACATTCTGTATGGTGAAAAAAAAAAAAAAGACACCCCATATGGTGCAAAAGTATAGCTGATTGGGCAGACGAGCTGGATTTCTTTAGTAGCCACAGCCAATAATTACCAGCTCAATAGTAGAATAACCTATTAAAGGCTAGCAAAGCTTCATAAAGAGCAGTCAACGACAGCAATGAAAAAATAAGGACTAAAATTAAAAGGATAGCCAACAAAGTGAACCAAACATTGCATTTTTTGTGCCTATAGCTGGTTATATCCAGATTAAACACTCGCACTGAAATGGAGAAGCAAACAAAAGCAGCAAAAGGGAGTGCTGCCATTCTGTAAGTGATTTGCCACTATGTAAAGTGTAGTCTTCAGCAGTGGGGAACCAGAGCTTCTAGTGTCCTAGGAATTTTATATGGGAAGGGAAAGCCACAAAGATGACAAAAAGCAGCGTTTAGGCTCATAATAAGAGTACTTTTGCAGGATCCTGTTCACTTGTGTTGGCCCTTTCTTATTAGAGACATGCTTGAAGTTCATTGAGTGTTTCAGAGGTGCTTTGGATGATTATTTAAATGTGCTGGGTTCAGTGTGCATAGCCAGTGTACTGCAGTTTGTGCTGCACATTTACTGCATTTGTGCTGTACCTTGTCTCACTTTATTTTTGTTTTTTTATTTAGGGATTTGTGCTGACTGTCACATTGATACGAGAGTTTATTGATGACTGCCGGAGATATGCACGGGACAGGGAGGTCAACTCACAAAAGTTCCAAAAGTTAACTGCCAATGGAGTCACTTGCATCCCCAGCTCAGACATTCGTGTCTCTGACCTCATCATTATAGAAAAGGTAAATTCATGCTTGGCATTATGTTACTTCCTACAGGAAAGATTTGATGTAATTTCTTCTTTCCTTTTTTATGTGTCCATCATGGTAAAATCAGATTATGCTTTCTTGAAGAATCAACCAGACATGCTCCCGTTTATGTGCATATATATGTGTGTGTATATAGAACAATCACGCACGGCATAAATGAACACATGGGAAACCTCTCGTTTCTTTGTCCATAAGTTAAATTAGCTAATTCAGAACTGAATCCTCGGATAGGCAAGCCGAACACGTGTGTGATGTTGAAAGAATGCCCACTACTCCAGTGGGGGAGCGGACCGAACCACCCACATTATTGTCCCTTGCTTTTTTATTTCATGCTTATTTCACCACGCTGTTAATATTACATTTGCAGTTTATTTCTTCTTCTTTCGTGTTTCTCGTGCTTTTCCCTTTTTTTTGTCTGGCACGACCAAGTCTTGGTGCCTTTAGCAGGGAAGAAGTTTGTGTGTGTTGGTAGGTCATTGTAATTATAACTGGGATTCATAGCGCTAAAACGACACAAGGACGAGGAAGAACATGGGACGAGCGCTAACTTTCAACAATCGCTTTATTGCAGCTGGTAAGCATATACAGTATAGACCACTTATAACGTAACCGTTTATAGTGCAGAACTGGCTACAACGCGGCCTTTTCCGACTCCCGTTTACCCTCCCATAGAACTCCATGTATACGCATACCGCTTACAGTGCAGCCGCATGAGATGAAATACCGGTTATAATGCGGCTTCCGCGGGAAAATCTCGCCGACAAGGGCGGCAGCGAGCACGCTTCTCAACAAGGTGCGTGTTGTATTTAGAACACAGAGGAACGATGCATCCGATGCCTGAACATCATCTTCTTTATTTTGTGTCCCCGCGCCACCATCCTCATCTTCTTTCCTATACAACATTTTCCCGGTCGATTAAAAAAAAAAAAAAAAAAAAAAACTATCGCTTGCGTAACGCATAGTCTCTGAGCTTCAATGGAGTTCTTTTAACTCGTGCGCTCTTCCGTGGGGGTTGGCCGGTCATTCTGTCCTGCAGTGAAGACGGCTGAGTACTTGACTCACTGCTGGCTTGTGCTGCTATTTCTTGCCGTGACGTAGATGGACAGTCAGCATGTTGTTCACTCGCAGGAAATTCACTACCTTGAAGAGACTCGTCAGGTAGTGGTAGAGGCCATTCTAGAATACCAGGTCGATTGCCTGTGAACTTCTCCGCAGCTTCAGGGTGCATCGCTTGAAATTTGGAGGCGTTCCACACTCGACCGTCATCCAAAAGAAATGAAGCTGGCCCTCGTTGCTCAATAATCTGCTTCGGTTTCGAAAAGCGCGAAGATATTTTCCCGTGAACTGACGACTTTCTCACGCGGACGTAGTCGCTGACGGCAAAGTGTTTTGTCCGGGCTCCGCGACGGCAGTCTGTGTAAAGTTTGGAAGATGCTTGGTTTTGTCTGACACATTGGCGCAGCCATTTCATCGCTTGTGCTGAATTTTCGTGAAATGAAGAATCCGGTAATCCAACAATGCTTAAGCGTGTTCGTGGCAGTCGTCCGTGCAGCAAAACGGCGGGTGCAACTCCCGTTGTGGCGTGAGGTGTGCAGCGGTAGACCCCCAAATAGTCAGTCACGGCGACACGGATATCACGCCGCTCGTATACTGCCATCTGGACAACAGATTTGAGGACTCTGTTGAACCTTTCTACAAGCCCGTTTGCTTGCGGGTTGTAAACAGAAGAAAAGCAATGGCGTATGCCACGTTCCTGAAGGAATTCTTCAAATTCAGCCGAGCTGAACTGCGGTCCGTGGTCGGAAACTATTTCACTCGGGTAGCCTTCACGAGAAAACACTTGTAGCAGAAAGTTCTTGACCGTCGCCGTAGAAACTTGTCTGTCTTGAAAAAAAAAAACTTCTGGCCATTTGCTGTGATAATCAATAAGCGTCACTGCATAACGTCATTTCATCATCATCATTTATTTTCCCTTAACTGTTGGGGTATTACTTAAGGGGGGGGGGGGTTACAGGAGGTAAGAATAGGAATATAGACATGGTTACAATTTCCTACAGCCTGTGGATTTGATGGGAGCTTGCTCAAATGGGCCAATAATATCAATGGCAATCTTCTCCCAAGGGTTGTCAGGGAAAGCTACTGGTTGCATAGGTGCTACGGTTGGCCGTGCTGATTTGTCACATGACTGGCAAACAACACATGTTTTAACCAGTTGTTCTACGTGGTTATCCATTCGAGGCCACCAGTACAACTCTCGCAAACGGCTTTTCGTACGACTGATCCCCGGGTGTGATTCGTGTGCGACTTCCATCAAACGACGAGTAAGGGTACCTGGAACTACGATCCTGTCACCACGGTAAAGCAAGTCGTGTACAATGGATAGTTCTGCACGTACATGAAAATATGGCATTAGCTCTGCTTCCAGAGATTTTTTATCCGGCCAAGAGGACAAAACAAAGTCCATGACTTTTGCGATTGTACTGTCAGATGCACTCTCCGCTTGTAATTCTGCAATGGTTAACATCGGAGAAAGAAGACAAACAAACTCATCTTCGGCAACCTCATTGGTTTCTCCTTGCAAAGGCAGTCGAGAGAGCGCATCAGCCACCACATTATCGCTTCCCTTACGGTACTCTACGGTGCAGTTGTAACAAAGAAGTCGCGCTGACCAACGTGAAATTCGCAATGGCCGATGTCCAACACCTTTGGTTGACAGCAAGGTGACAAGAGCACTGTGGTCGGTTCGCAAGACAAAGGGGCGACCCCAAAGGTACACGTGCCAATGTTCACAGGCCCAAACACATGCTAAGGCTTCACGTTCGCCTGCAGAGTACTTCCTCTCTTGTGGGCTCAAGGTACGGGAGGCAAAGGCAACCGTCTGTAGAATTCCCTTGTTATCTTGTTGCAGCACAGCGCCCAGTCCATACCCGGAGGCATCGGTCGTGACGATGGCGGGTAGGTTCGGGTCAAAGAAATGTAGAACCTTGCAAGTTGTCAGCAGTGATTTCAATCGAACGAAACTCTCTTCGGCAGCTGGCGTCCAAGCAAATGGCTCGTTGCCTCGAAGCAATGCCCGTAAAGGTTCCACAACATCCGAAAAATGGGGAACGAACTTGGAATAAAATCCCGCCAGACCAAGCAGGGAACGAAGTTCATTGATGTTTGAAGGCGCCGGAGCTTCTTTCATCGCTTGGATAGATGACGCTAGTGGAAAGAGTCCTTTGCCGTTCACAACATGTCCCAGAAACGTTAGTTCCGTGATGTCGAAAACGCACTTCTGGTTGAGTTTCAGGCCCGCTTTAGAAAGTCGTTGCAAAACGATGCGAAGATTTGAAAGATGGTCTTCTCGAGAACGACCATATACGATAATGTCGTGGATGTAGAAAAGTACACCTTTGCACCCTTTCAGTATGAGATGCATCATCTTTTGAAATGCTGATGGGGCTGAAGTCAAGCCGAAACATACTCTCTTAAAACGAAAAAGCCCGTCGTGCGTGATGAAGGTAGTCAGATCACGACTCTCAGGATCGAGCTCTAGTTGATGGTAGGCAGACGCCAAATCCAGTTTCGAGAATCGCTTGGTGCCAGCTAAGCTGTGCAGCAGCTCGTCTGTCTGTGGTAGTGGAAAGCTGTCAACAATTATAGCTTTATTGGGCTCTCGCAGATCAACACACATTCGTATTGAACCATCCTTCTTGCGAACAACCACTATAGAAGAAACCCACTGAGAGGCGTCAACGCGCTCGATTATGTCTTGGGCTTCAAGTTTCTGCAATTCAGCCGACACTTGTTCCCGAAGGGTAAACGGCAGCCGTCGTAGCTTGCTGGCAACGGGTGGCACGGAATCACGAACCTTAACTTTGTGTTTGAATCCTTTGGCAAGTCCGAGCTGTTTGTCATACTCTGAACGTAGCTCAGCTGGCAATGTAGGAGTGCTGGAGGCCAATGCAAGACACTGAAGCGATTTACCTTCAATATTCATCTGTAGTGCCCCAATGGCGTCTAAGCCCAGTACAGTGGTGCCTTCAGATACCACATACAGAAGAATACAAGCAGTTCTGTCTTGGAACGCAGCTGAAGCCACAAAACATCCTCGAACTCTTATCTTTGACTTGGAGTAGTCGAAAAGCTGCACTGAGGTAGGTTTCAAAGGGTAAGAGCTTGCAAAAAACTGGTGATAGAGTTCTTCAGTCAGGATAGTGACAGAAGATCCCGTATCAACTAGAAACGAGATAGGGTGACCTTCCACAGCGACGGATGCGTAAATGCCATGCTTGTTTCCATTGACAACACAAACTGTTTTTCCGCTACTCTGGGAGCTAGCGTCGTCGTCGTCATCAACTTGTCGAACTCTAGCTGAATATCCAGACGACCTACACATAAAATCTAAGTGGCCAATCTTCTCGCAGCGACGACATCTGCGCTTGCGGGCCTTACATGCAGGACTGTTTGCAAGATGATCAGTCGCTCCACAACGATAGCAAGCTCGAAGGTTCGTGGCACCTTGTACGGGATGCTCAGATGCTTTAGCTTTGCACTTATTACAAGTTGTGCGTTCATTTGGTTGTTCAGAAGACCGAGAAGAGCTTTGCGCTGTTTTAACGTGATGAACTGAAGCATCGTCGCAAAATTCCTTAGCATGACTCACAGCTTCTTCGTACTGATTAGCTATTGTTATAGCTCGTGAGAGCGTCAGTGATGAGCCCTCAAAAAGTAACCGCTCACGTAAATGATGATTCGTTGTTTTCGAGACAAACTGATCACGTAGCATCTCATCAGCGAGGCTTCCGAAATTACAGTCAGCAATGAGGATTTGTAAAGCAGAGACGTATTCTTCCGCTGTCTCACCTGCATGCTGAGCACGGCGACTGAAACGTTGTCGAGCCACGATGACGTTGACTGAACGCTTGAAATGATCCGAAAGCAGGGCGATTGCAGAGTCATACGCATCATTCGTCGACCCGGTGTCACCTGTGCTCGAAGGACTAGTAGCGGGAGCAGAGCCAGACTGCAAGTCCGCTGGCTTCAGTGTAGAGAAGATCCGCTGCCCCTCCATACCAAGGCAGGTGAGCAGGATAGCTTTTCGGCGTTCGGCTGGAAGCTCTGAAGCTCCAGAAGCCACCATGTACGTCTGAAAGGCCTGCTTCCACTGGTCCCATGGGACGGCCGGATGACCAGGCGAAGGCAGGAAAGGCGGTGGCGGTTGCAATCCCGGAATGCTCATTGTGGTGATGCAGCAGAAATCACCAGGACTGTTGCACTTGCATGGGTTAAAATCTCGTCGCCAATATGTTGTATTTAGAACACAGAGGAACGATGCATCCGATGCCTGAACATCATCTTCTTTATTTTGTGTCCCCGCGCCACCATCCTCATCTTCTTTCCTATACAACAGTGCGCCCACCCATAGAATCCGATGGGAGAGGAGATCAACAAGGGCGATGCGGAGGAGGAACACGAGACGCGGAGCAAACGAATGGAAAAAAATGCACGCGTAGGTTGTTTAGGCGACGGAGAAACCCTTTGTTCGGCTGCTTATCAGCGGTGCGTTTTGCACTGAACGCGGTTTCTATGCACCCGTCGCGATGCGTGTCGTGAAGTGCAGATATCGCGCGAGCGACGCTGTCAATTTAAGCAGTGTTCCGCAAATTTAGTTTGGAGCTGCAGTAAAACCTCGTTAATTCGACCCTCGTTAATTCAGAAAATAGGTTAATTCGGACTCTTCCTCTAGTCCTGGTCTGCGTATGCATTATTCAACGCAATCAAACTCGTTAATTCGGACTTATTTGGCAGCACATCAGTTAATTCGGACTACTTTCGGAACTCGGTGAGCGAGGAGCGCCACAAATGTGCGACACAAAAGAGCAAGAACGGCACTAGCGTCCAACCGAAACAAAGCGGCGGAGTCTGCATTGCCACAGCCACTGCGCCGCGTATAACAGGGCGTTGGCCGCGGGCTTTTGTAACTGCGTAGTCGTCATCCACGATCGCGTCGATAGTGGCCGTGGTTTTCTCCGCAGCGGTTGTGGACTCGATACGCGCGTCGGCCGCGTGCCTAAAAAACTGCGTAGTCGCCATCGATGATCGCATAGGTAGCGACCGCGGTTTCGACTGCAGTTGTTGCAGCGAATGGTAGTTAATTTGTCCACACTCGGTGCGTGCGTCAGGCGCGTGCCTTCAGCATCGCAAAGTCGCCGTTCATAATCGCGTCAATAGCGGTCACGGTTTTTTCCGCAGCGGTTGCGGCAAACAGTTGTTTCGTTTTGACTCGGTGCAAAGCTGTCGAACTTGAAGAGAACCGGCTTCATCGCGAGGTGCGCGCGATAGTACAAAGCGTGTCTACATGCTTGGTCTACATGTTTGGCGTACGTGCAGGGCTTGAAAATCGTTGCTTTGGTTATAGTGCGGTACCGCTTATAGTGCAGATATTCGAGACTCCGGCGACTTACGTTATAAGCGGTGTACACTGTATATACTCACTGGGAAAGGCACTGCAAAATACGCACTGAAGGAAAGAAGAAAAGGAAAAACAGTCATGTGGCTACTATGCCAAAAAGTTCAAGCTCTTTCTTGGATAAAAGAATAGACGGTGTGCTGACCCAATGATCACCTCCTCTAGCTATCTCTGCTGCTTCGACAATTTCCCTCGTCATCTTATTCCTGTGGCGATACACAACAACAGTTTGTTTTAAGCGGTGCTCTCTACTTTGTTATTATGCTCCGCCAGACGCACGTTTAAACATGTGCCCATCTGGCCCACGTAGTACTTCCCACACGAAAGTGGAATCTTGGAGAAGAAGACGAAATTCCGGAGAAGAAGACGAAGTTCCGGCAGAACGTGCTCATTCATATGGGCTCCGCCGACTATCAACGTTTTAGCCGAAAACTCGTCAAGTGCACCTGCCTCGAGTATCCGATCGGATTCCACTCGACCAAAGCTGCATTTCAAGACCAAGTTCAAGTCCGTGAGTGAATATTTTGTCATCCCACGCGACTTTGAAAATTCGAAGCGGCGCAAGCCCTGTTAGGCCTCGATAGGCTTAGCGCGTGAGCGACCGCCTCCCCACTTGGTAATACCCGGATCGCCCCTACCGAGCGTAAGAGATGGCTTCATCAGAAGATATGGATCTCCAAATACCCCCCCCCCCCCCCCTCGCATCCGAATAACAACGCGGACGAAAACAGGGACACAAGACAAATTTCTGAAGTGGGGACTAGCAAAAGCCAGGGGATCGCTGCCCACAACCAGGCGACGGACGGCTGGCATTTAGTTCTATCGCGGCGACAGCGAGAGGCTGCCAAGCACAATGACAAGGAAAAGGCTTCCAACAAGCATAACATAAACGGAGGGCCATCAGCTGGTGGTGCAAAAGGAGACGGGCAAAACAGCGAGACGGGCATTTGTCGTCGCAACATGCGCCCGGCGAGGGGGAAGCCTCTACCACCATTACCGAAGAATGACATCAAAATAATACTGAAACCCCACAAAGGACTAATGCTCAAGGAATACCTGAAACAGAAATACTACAAGCGATTATTCGCTCTTCTGGGACGATAATCCCAGGAAGCAGACCGAACCAACAAAAAATTACCGGAGAGGACTTCATACTGCAAATCCGAGAAGGGATGAATATCATCATCGTCTCCACACCTTCACTGGAGGTGGCGGACGTCATTCGTCGAATAACATGCATGGAGCTGCGAGGCAAACAACAGCCCTTCAACGTGTACGTAGCGGATCCAGATGATAGCTACAAAGGGGTGGTGCACAGATTCCCAGCACACACCGAATCAGCAGATCTCCAGCAACACCTTTCGAGTCGGGACCCAAGGAGTGACCATTGAAAGGGCCCGAATGCTTGGAAGTTCAAACGCTTGGAAGTTCAAACGCTGCTCTCCTCACCTTCTTGGGCAGCACGCGCGCCAAATGCGTGTACTACATGGGAGTAGAAATGCGGTGTACGGAGTACAGGCCGACAGTCCAAATGTGCCTGGAGTGCATGCAAGAGGGACACCGCTCGGACGTGTGTCTGAACCCGAAAAACATATGCCGGGGCTGCGGACTCGAAAATCCACCCCCACAAGGACATGAATGTGATGTGAAGTGCGCTGTGTGCAGGGCGGCGGGGCACGAGACCCGTCGGTGCCCGAACAAACTGGTTGCCGCCAAGCGCGGGAAGACGACTCGCCAGTCTCGATCGCGGGAGCGGTCAGAACAGAGGACCAAAAAGGCACCGGGGCGCTGGTTCGAGTCGACGGAGGAGGAGGACTTCTATCGACGCCGATCTAGATCCAGATCGCCACAAGGAAGCACAGCGAAGAGTAATATCTCTTCGAGGGACCCCTCCAGCTCCAGGGCTTCGCAGCGGTCGAATTCACCACTGCCTAAAAAACAGCAGGTGAGCTGGGCGAGGGTTGTTTCTCCCACTGCTCCAAAACAAAACACTGGCGAAAATGATAAACACATTCAGAAAATGGAAAAGCAAAACGCGCAACTTAGAGAAGCAGATGTCAGAGTTAGAGGCGCGACTAAATAACAAAATACAACAGCTGGAAACGCCGCGTCAGACTAAAGAAATAGTCGAAACGGACTCCGCACCGTCTCCGACAACCTCAATCTCAAATAATGTACAGACAACAACAGTGCAAATCCAAACAATGATAATGGAAAATCTAAAAATATTCATGCACGAAATGACGTTAGTCAATCAAAAACTAATGGAATTTCAGCAGCTATTCACGAACGATTTTGTAAAACATAAGGTATTTGTGGCAGAACAACTTAAGGCAGTCACGAAGGCTGTTCCAACCAAAAAATGCCCAATTGCGATTGGAGCGGGTTCGGCAAAAGCTAAAATAAGCCACTGCATAACAGAATCCGATGGCTCGGACACGGAAACGTCACGGGCATAAAACAAGAGTGGGCAACATGGCTAATCAAACTAAGAAACCACAACAAATAACAAATTCAGAACAACTGGAGATCTGGCACTGGAACTGCCGCTCCTTCTCCAGGAAAGCGGCAGCGATCGACAGTTTATCAAAAACTTCGAAATCGCTCCGGACGTGATATGTCTGCAGGAGGTCGGAGCCAAGCCGGCCAAAATGCAAGGATACTACACCCTGAGCGATCCCCAAAATTCGAAGGTCGCCACGCTGGTGAGCAAGTCTATAAACGCTCAATAAACACTTCCACAAATTGAGGGAGATACTCATTCCATAGTTATCAGTGTGATGCCAAAGAAACAAAGTAAGGCACACACAATAATCACAAACTTGTACAGTCCTCCCAAAAGCAAAGGGGACGATCTACCACAAATTCTCTCGGTAACAAAAGATTTAATGGGCACCAGGGATAAGGCGGTGATAGTGGGGGACTTTAACGCACCCCATATACTATGGGGATACGCGAAAACATCGCCCAAAGGGTTCCTACTCGAGCGTACCGCCACAGCCTTGTGCTTACGGGCAATCAATCAAATTGGCAAACCGACGCGCACGGGTAACAGCGTCAGCAGAGACACACGGCGCCCGACTGTGCATATACAACTAATGTCAGAGATGTACAATGAGTTTCCCTCAACGAAAACCTGGGAAGCGATTGTGACATAATCAGAATAGCGCTCTCCACACCAAACATACGGAGAACAATAGGAACCACCAAGTTAACCGATTGGCCTCGTTATAGAAAACTCCAGAGGGCACTGGAGGATTCAGATACCGCCCCGACCAACATGCGGGAATGGCCTGAATCCCTTCAACAAGTGCATGGGGACACCACCAAAGCCATAGAGCGCACAGCGGAGGCACCGGTGATAGACTCTCACCTAGTCAGCCTATGGGAAGAGAGGCGGAAACTCGTCAAGAGGTGGAAAAGACAGCACCTAAACAAACACCTAAGACAACGCATCGCTCTGTTGGCAGAGCAAGCCCAAGGCCATGCCAACGAGCTAGCTAAAAACGAGTGGGCGGCGTTCTGCGGAAACCTATCAGGGATACTGGGAACGACCAGTATGTGGCGAATACTCCTGAGTATGCTAGACCCAATGAGCAACCGTACTAAGAATAACAAGAAGCTCCAAATTATAGCAGACAACTTTGAGGGTACAGACCAAGAACTAGTCGACGTCCTTCAGAACAAATACATAGGACCCTCACCCGCGGCGGGATCGCCCTACACGGTGAGACCATACGCGGGAGAGGCCAACCCTAAATTAGACGAAGAAATAACGTACGCGGAGGGGTACGATGCGGCACAAGCCGCAGTTAAAAACTCGGCACCGGGCCCAGACACGATCACAAATTCAATGATTCGAAACATGGATTCGGTGGCCCTAGCGAAAATAACAAAGGCTTTCAATAGCGAGTACTGGGCCAAGGGAGATTTGCCCCAAGAATGGAAATTGGCTAAAATAATCATGATCCCCAAACCAAAAAAGAATCCCTCGATCGATACACTCCGGCTGGTATCGCTCACATCCTGCCTCGGTAAGCTGTATGAGAGGGTGATCCACAGCAGACTACAGCGATACCTGGAAGAGCGGAGCTGGTTCCCAGACTCTATGATAGGATTTCGCACATGTTTATCGTGTCAAGACGCGTTCCTCCTACTTAGGGACTAAATTCTAACCAATATGCCGTACGGTGACGAGAGACTAGTCCTAGCACTAGACCTCAAAGGAGCCTTCGACAATGTCTCTCACGGCGCAATACTCGAGGAACTCGAACTCTCGGGTTGTGGTCAGCGCACCTACAATTACATAAGGGCGTTTCTTTCCAACCGCGAGGCCAGCATCAGTATTGGCCAAATCACATCGAAGATATTTAAAATGCCGAGCAAAGGAACCCCTCAAGGAGCGATATCTTCTCTGGTCTTCAACATGGCGATGTGTCGCCTCGCGCGCGATCTCGATCGGATACCCGACCTAGGTTACACGCTTTACGCAGACGATATCACGCTGTGGGCAACCAGAGGTTCCCCAGGGGATAAAGAATACACGCTCCAAACCGCGGTATTAGCGGTGGAGAAATTTTCCCGAACGAGCGGGCTGAAGTGCGCACCAGAAAAATCCGAGGTCATCCGGATACACGCGAAAGGCTACAAATCCAGAGGGTCGATTAACATTGTGGTTGAGGGCCAAATGGTCCGAGAGGTACCTACGATGCGAGTCCTGGGTTTGTGGCTTCAGAACGAAGGGAGAGCAGCACAGACGCTCAAAACCATCAAATCCGCAACCCACAACATAGCCCAAATGATACGTCGAGTGACGTATAGAAAGGTGGGAATCCGAGAAATCGATACCCTAAGGCTCGTATAGGCCTTAGTGATTAGTCGAATCACATATGGCTTGCCCTACCAAATCCTGAACAGGGAAGAGGAGAGGCAGGCCAACACGATAATTCGAACAGCTTTCAAGGTGGCTCTGGGCCTGCCTAAATCTACCTCCACGAAGTGCATGCTAGCTTTGGGAGTACACAATACTTTCGACGAACTGAGGCAGGCCACTCTGATGCGACAGAGGGAGCGCCTCAGCTTCACAAAAACTGGTAGGGCAATATTGGCACGACTATCCCAGCATACACGATTTATCTCGCCGAACAGGCCGTACCTCTCTCTCCTTCGGTGAGATCCAAAATTATAGTAGCTCCAATTCCCAAGAATATGCATCCCGAGTACAACAAGGAAAGGCGCAAAGCACGCGCACAACATATTCAATCGATGTACTACAACAACGCTATGTACAATACGTACTACACGGACGCAGGTGCGTATGCAGAGGCTACCGGGCAGCGCTACCAAAGGAGGTACGCCCTGGCAGTCGTGAACGCGATCAGCCAGCAGCAAATTACCGCCTTGACCACGGCGGGCTCCCCCACTTCAGCCGAAATGTTAGCAGTGGCGATCGCGCTCGCTCATGCGGAGCGTTCGGAAAGGGACTCGGTCGTGGTCACTGACTCCCGGGAGACATGTTAAATGTTTCTTAAGGGGCACGTGATTGCGGCTAGCCTCTCGATAATCCCCAAATCGTTCAACCACCACCATCACCTACTCTGGTGCCCGGGACATGCTGGGCCCAGTACAGGGGAACGAACAGGCCAACGCCTTAGCTCGAGCATCTACTAAGTGAGCGATGGCATCCTCTTCGAACCCCAACCCCTCACACTATCCCTCACAAAATCCCATCAATTTAAATGTCAACGACATCCTTGCTTATCAGCGCGGAGTCCGCAGAAAATACCCGCCGCCTCACCCACAACATAGCGGGGAAGAGGCCGCCGATTGGCGCAAAATACAGACCGGGGTATTCCCCCATCTAAAACTGCTAAACGCCATGTATCCCACCCGCTATGCCCTTGGTGCGGTGGCATACCTACACTAATACATGTAACCTGGGAGTGTACTAAGCACCCTCATAGGCCAACTATTAATATCTCAATGGAGCAGTGGGAGGCACAGCTCGCTCGTTCCGACTTGGCAGGACAAAAGTCCTTAATTAGCCAGGTCAGGCAGGCGGCAGAGGCCAGTGGGGCCCTGGACTGAGGGGCTCCGACCACCGCTATACATAAAATATTTTCCAGCCAAATAAAGTTTCTATATATATACACTACGTTCCGAGTGCATGTGACAAAAGGTTCCTTATGTGCAGTAGCGCAAGCTGGCTTCCGCTTCCTCGTAGGACAGCTCAGCCCACTCAAACTCAAAAGTTTGTTAGGTGCTGTAAAAACAATGTTTACACCGTTGCCCTACCAATGTTTACACCGTTGCCCTACCAATGTTTACACCGTTGACCGCTGCCCTACCTTTTTTAGGTTGTGGGAAACCTTATGAAAGTAGGGAATTACAGCCACCTTTTGTTTGTCCCTTAGTTCTTTCTTCCTTCTTTCGTCATCCGCTTTCTGCTCTTCACTCGGGCGTGAAGTTGCTTTCCTTCGACGATGCAGGCTTCAGCAACCGAGATAATGATGTGTCTCAGATAGTTCGCTCCTTCCAAACGAGCCACCTGCTAAGTCCTTCATCCAGCATGTGGGTACAAGACTTGGAAAGAGCTCATGACAAGAAAGAATGTACAATACTTCTTTTTATGAGTTTTGAGTGGGCAAAACCGTACCTTAAGGGCAGCTTGTTTGCTCTGGGCTCATACACCCAACGCACGTGTAAAGCTTTGAAATGCAAACGCAAATCTAAAAACCTGATATTGCCCTGCGCAGGAAATTCAGTGCTGAACGTAAGTGGCCTATAATACCCATTGAACGCAGCAAGAATGCTATCACCAGCAGGGTTTGAACAATCTAAACAGCAGTCTACATGAGAGCTGGCCGCTGGATCAACACGTGATCTATCTACAAAAACCAAAAAATCATCTACATATCTAAAAACCTTTACAACGCCCAAGTCCCCCAGCTGCGCAGAAATATCTTTGTCACAACGAGCTAAAAACAAATCACTTAACAGGGGGCTATGCAAGAGCTTATGCAAAACACCCTGCTTTTGCAGGTAAATGTTATTGTCAAATTCAGTGTCAATTCCTTTTCGTGTCATTGTCTCCGAATCGGGGACGTGGCAGAAGTGCGTCGCGGAATTCCTGCAAACTAACCTGAGACTCCTCGAGGTGGTGGATCCGTTCCAAACCAAAGATTCTTCAGCTGTAATTGATGACAGTGAGAGTTTAACTGCATTCTCGGTCGACATAAAACATTTGTACTATTCTTTGCCTCATGAAGGTTTGCTCTCCAGCGCAGAGGCGGCAATAGAGGAGCACAGCACTGTCCTTTTTTCTAACACTTGAGGTGTTAGTGGGCAAAGGTTTTTAGAGCTTTTATCATTTTATTTTAGGTCCACCTTCGTTGAATTTGACAATAACATTTACCTGCAAAAGCAGGGTGTTTTGCATAGGCTCTTGTATAGCCCCTATATTGTGACGCGAAGTGATGCGAAGGAACCATGCTACCCTCTCTTAAAGCAAACTTAAAGCAAACAAGATGACGAGGGAAATTGTTGAAGCAGCAGAGATAGCTCGAGGAGGTGATGATTGTGTTGGCACGCTGTCTATTCTTTTATCCAAGAAAGAGCTTGAACTTTTTGGCATTATGCGTGCGATGCTCTTACCATTGAGCTACTGCGGAGCCGTTTTCCCATCCACTTTCTAGGGTATTTATGCTTTACAACTAGAACTATATATATTTAGACTCGTCACTCGAGACAAAGTGCCTCGAGTACTTTGCCTCGAAGGACGAGTCGCGCGGAAATTCTGCGTGTATTGGCGGGCTCCTTTCACGTTCGGAAAAACACATTTATGTGGCACATACGGAGCAACGGAGAGCTGTATCGGTAGTTTTTCACGTCGCTCTACAATTTCCTCAGTGACACTTTGATAATTAGGGCAGTACTTCTCAAGTTAGATAATTAATTACAATTAACTAATTAAATCTTAGCAACGAAAAAATGGCTGGTGGCTACTCCACTGCACTGGAAACAATATGCACTAGGTTTGCTTCGCGTAACGCCGTTCCTCTTTTTTTTAAATCGTGCTGCGTGATAGCTAGGACACCCTGTATATACAGTCGAATCTCGATAATTCGAACTCGAAGGGGCCCGAAAATTTGTTCGAATTAAAGGAAGATCGGATTAAAAGAAGGACTTATTCTTGAAGTATTTGTGCATCATAAGATGATGCACGAACGTTGCGAGTCGTGAAATGTCGCGGCACGCAAGCACACAGCGAGCGAGGACCACGAAACTGCCCACGCTGGCCAACACTCGCTTCCCGATAATGGCAGAAAACGAAACTTCAGGAAGCAGGCTAAGGTGGCAGTGGCTTCAATGGCTCCCCTCGCCCTCCCTCACCTATGACTGTCTCCGTGCGCGCCCACTGCCGGCCCGGCGCCAGCTTAGCCCTCTTCTCGAAGTTTCGTTTTCTGCCGTTATTGGGAAGCGAGCGTTGGCCGGCGGGAGCAGTATCGTTGGCCGGACTGGGCCTCTGGTGCTGCTTCCCTCTGTGCCGCAGTCGCTGTGTTCAAGGTGAACTTGGACCAGAAAATAGAGGAAGCAGAAAGGTGAAGGGTTCACTGCAAATTTCTCTGTGTGGTTGAGACGTAGGCACGTACCACATGTTCCGGCGTGACGCAGAAATGGCTACCTTGCCGTTTGAGAGAAGGTGAAATTTCCACCGCATTTTTTTTCCCTCTTTCTTTTTTCTTTCTTTGTTCCTTTCTTTTTTTCTTCGCATGTGGCGTTGGGGGTCTTTCCTAAGCTTTTGCTCTATGGTGGGGTCGGAGGCACTACCAGGTGATTTGACACGCTGCTGACAGCATTGTCAGGGCGGTATGTTCGAATTAAGCGTCGTAAATGCTTGCATGTTCGAATTACCAGGCGTTTTTTCCAATTGGAATACGCATAACTTTGATGGGACCACAGCGTCAGTTCAAATAAACTGGAAGTTCGAATTAAGCTTGTTGGAATTAACGAGATTCGACTGTATATATATATATATATATATATATATATATATATATATATATATATATATATATATACATATATATACAGTATAGACCACTTATAACGTAACCGCTTATAGTGCAGGACCGGATATAGTGCGGTCTTTTCAGACTCCTGTTAATTTTCCCATAGCACTCCATGTATACACGTATCGCTTATAGTGCTGTTGCGGGAAACGAAATACCGGTTACAGTGCAGCTGCCTGGGAGTACCGAAGTCAGCGGAGACGGCGAACGCTCCCCTTAAACGGGCGCCCCAAGGAGTGCTCGAGGAAGAAAGAGAGACGAAGTGGAGGAGAAGGGCACGTGGTGCGAATGAACAGCCAGTGAGGCTGAAACCAGAATCTTGAGTGCGAGTCGTGAAATATCATGGCGCGCATAGCGAGCGAGGGCAATGAAACTGCTAACGCCGGCCAACACTCGCTTCACGATAACGGCAGTAAACGAAACTTCAGGGAGCGGGCGGCACCGGCACGGCACGGCGAAGGGCGCAGGCGGAGACCGTGGAATGTGAGGGAGGAGGGCAACAGGGAAGCAGATTTCGCCTCGGCAGCTCCGCCGCTTCGGTGGCTCCCCTCGCCCTCCCTCGTAGCTCCATCACTTTCGACACTCACCGTGCGCCCCCCGCCGCCGTGTAGGCGCCGCCGCTCCAGCCGGCCCGGCGCCAGCCGGCCCGGCGCCAGCTCCCTGAAGTTTCGTTTTCTGCCGTTATCGGGAAGCGGGTGTTTGCCGGCGTTAGGCAGTTTCGATGGCCGGCCTGGGACAGCGCTGCTGCTTCCCTCTGCGCCGTAGCCACAGGGTGCAAGGTCAACATGTGACTAGAAAGTACAGGAAGCATAAAAGAGAAAGAAGGGTTCCCTGCCATTTTCTACGCGCGGCTACGGTAGCGTGGCTGAGACGTCAGCACTTACACGCATGTTCCGGCGCAATGCAGAATCGGCGACCTTGCTATTTGAGGGAGGGTGAAATTTCCGCCGCGTTTTTCTTTCTTTCGTTTCTTTTTTTTTTGTTGTTGTTTTGTTCGCGCGTGACATTGAGTGTTCTCTCCTACGCTTTTACTCTATGGCGGTGCCGGAGCAATGCCGGTCGGAGGCGCCGCCGCGTGATTTGGTTCGAATTAACGAGATTCAACTGTAATTTGAATGCAAACGTTCTAGCCGCATTCCTCGACTGTCGCATATGCGTAGTGGCTCGGTGCACATGTTTTGCATATGTGTGGGCCTTGAAAATTGTTGCTTTGGTTATAGTGCGGTACCGCTTATAGTGCGGATATTCGCGACTCCAGTGACTTACGTTATAAGCGGTCTACACTGTATAATACTGACTGTGCCACGTTAGTTGTTATGTCTGAGTGTGCCAGCAAGACTTAATAGTGTAAAATTTATCACTGCAGTTGAATGGTGCCTCATACATTTGTCATTGCCAAGAACTGCGCAAGAACTATGTTGCTGCCATTTGGCACTAATCTTTGTAGTTTTTTTAAGAGACCGATGTTGCTAGCTTTATTAAAGTAAGCTGTGCAAACTCAGCTCAGCTGCCTCAGCTAGCTGGCAGTGAGTAGCATGCGTGGCTCTTTTCGCACAAAAACATCTGTCAAACCCAGATCTAGGTCTTTCTGTTAAACAAAGGAAGTTTCTTTTGGATGCTGGCACAGGCTTATCTGACAGGAATCCAAGCTGTCCATGAAACAATACTTCGCACCCAGCGAAGCATTCTGTGCCAGGCGAGCAAGCAACCCTCTCTGTCACCAGCTAAATAAACTAAAGGTAGCGACATTCCTCTTCTGTTGGCCTCTCCTTCTCATCGCACACGCCTTCCCTTAGTGCTCACCCTCTCAATTTGTTCATTTTGATTGTGGCGATCGCATTGCGCAGCACGGCAATTGTCACAATTGCTGGATCCACGATCACCGCGACCCTGGGGTTGTGGATCATGATCAAGTGCAACTGACATGGCGGCCGGCAGCGCGCAGACGCTCATGCACTTGTTTTTGCGGAAACGGCACGAGCGTAACCATGCCACTCCGCTCACCAATAGGGAAACGTGAATAAGCCCCTGACCTCCTAACCTGCCCTTGTTTGCTGGCTCAGGCACCAAGATAAAAGAATGTTGCTGCCTTTAGTTTTATTCAGGGGACTTAATCGCGCCAAGCGGGCGAGTGACCCTTTTCATCGGCATGCCCTTTTCCTCCTAAGCTATGCCTGTGCATTATCAGACAGCGCTGTGGTGGAACTAGTTCGCAACGGAACAGACAAATGTTGTTCTGCATTGCTGGCTACGTGCTCGGCACGCCCAAAGTCGCCCAAACCAAGACATTCCCTCCTTTGCGTAACTTTCGCAAGGGAGGCAGTCGCGACCGAGCAATTTGATCCCACTCTGGCTCGAATCGAAAGTGCGCTGTGTGACACCCGTATTGGACTACAGCGAAGTTGTGCTATTTGAGCTCTACTTTTTTAGCTCTTATGGAGTAGTTGCTTTTATCGAATTACCACTTATATTGATTTTTTTCACCATCCTGTTTGTTATAACGAGGGTTTACTGTACTTTGTTCTTCTTTGGAAACACTGTTTATTTGTTCAGAGAGTAAGCAAACACAGTTGACCAGCTATTGTGGGGAAGGAAAAATATGGTGGGCACAACTTTTTTGTTTTACCACAAAATGTAAGAAATGAGACAAAGATCCTAATGTGAGGAATCGGTCCGAGGCAAGGAGAGCCCATCATGGCAATGCTAGCATCTAAAGTGTCCCTTCATGACATACATGCACTTAACTACAATATGGATTAATTCATAATATATTGCAAATCGGAATTAAGAACTTTGTGCACATAAGCAGTGAAGAAGCTGATATGTGATTGAAGAATTTTTCAAGAATGAAAACTGAAGAACAGGAACTGTGCTTCTTAAAGCTAATGTTGACTTATAAATGGGGGTTCAGGGTCATTGCTGCCTTTTGCTTTAGTTGTGCACATGGTGCAGCTTTGATTTCAAAAGTGCTAGTTGTGCTATGTTACCTTCTTTCATGCAGTCGGCGAGTGGCAGAGATTAAGCGAACTAAGTTCTTTTTGGAGCCATGTCTTCGCTTCTGGTATTTCAGGGTGCTGATTTGATTTGTTGCCATTTAACAGAACCAAAGAGTGCCTGCAGACATGGTGTTGTTACGAACAACAGAAAAAAGTGGCTCCTGTTTCATCCGAACGGACCAACTTGATGGAGAAACCGATTGGAAGCTGAGAGTTGCTGTTGACACAACACAGCGCCTGCCGAGCATGGAGGTAGATAACTGATTGTATACCCCTTTTGCATGTGTGTCGTGTTGTCTGACGATGGTATAATATTTCATCGTTGTAAATTTTACAGGAATTGCTGGAGATTGAGGCGTGTGTTTATGCTGAAGAACCCAAGAAGGATATTCATTCATTCATAGGGAAATTTACACGGGTATGTAACCACTGCTTTTATTTAAAAAAAAATTATAAAAGGAACGAAAGTTTTTGAGAAAGTTTTTGAGATAGCATAGCACAACTACATAATTCAGCTTTTTATTGCCAGTGCCTGACTTCATAGCCAGGCACTTATGGTTTATAGTAATACTTATGTTGTTCTTTTTTATTGCGATAGCAGTTGTATGGACACTCCAGGCACATTTCTGCTGTTTGCGTCGCTGTGATGTTCCCTGTAAAGTCCAAGTGCGATAACAGCGTTGCCAGACGCCGTATGCTGTATGTGTGAGTGAAAGTGTGCGGGGGTGAGTCAGCGATGGTGGTTCAATCAGGAAAGTGGGGAAGTAGCGTGCTGTCTTCCTCCATCGCATGCAAGGCTCCGGGTGAGGGAGGGGGGGAAGGGGGGTTCTACTTGCGTGGCGCAGGCCATATCTTGAAAGCGATCTGTGATGGGAGCAGAGTGCACTGGGTGCGGATAGCTTCATGTGCACTGTGTTCTCACCACTTAGTTCGCGTTAATGTGAGAGGCAGCACGAAGATCAATTCGCTCGCTGCTGCTGCTGCTGCTGCAGCTGCACTTTTTCACTCCAGCGATTTGACAGCGAGTGTGTGCGGTCATCGAGTGATATGTGTTCATGTTTGCTTGTGCGCGCGTGACACTATGCTTGTTAATTTAGTTAGTAAGCAAATGTTTAGAAGTTTAGACTGCCGAAAAACCACTTATCCTTACTTTGCATAGCTGTCTACTAATTTGCTATCGCAATCGATGCTTCGCCTTTCGGGCGAAACTGCGACTTGTTTTTCTACTTTCATTGGTCACTTTGTAGTGCCTCTCGCTTTTGAGTATATCATTAGCTATATTTAAAAAGTACCTTTTCTTCTTGTTTTGTTTAGCATGATGGTGATGGTGCTGAAGATCCCCTGAACATTGAAAACACACTATGGGCCAACACAGTTGTTGCATCTGGGACTGCCATTGGCATTGTAATTTACACTGGTCGGGAAACGAGAAGTGTCATGAACAACTCTGAAGCAAGAAGCAAGGTTAGACCTTTGCAAAAAGCCTTTGTCTGGTTTGTACATTTATCTGGCATATTGTGGTAATTTTCTTGTTAATGGCATATCATATCAGTCATTTTTTCTGTCTTTCCTGTGTGGCAGCATTTTTGAATTTCTTTTAATTAGTCTATTAGTATGTGTGTGTTTGATTGCAATGCTATTAATCTGAGGCACATTGTACAAGGGTGGCCCTATAAATCTGATATTCTGTACTAGCACAAAAATGACAGGGCCTAGGCAGGCTTTCTAATAAGCATATAAGGAAAATATGTTCGGTTGTTATATGTTGAAACTCAAAACATACTGTGTTTGCAGCTGTTTTGGCGGAAGTGCGGAGTGCGCATTTAATGCCTGTTTCAGTGGTGCAGTATACTGGAACTATGCTTTCAATTTACATTTTCCACCAGTATTTTTTTTGAGGGTGCATTAGTGGCTTAGCGAGGGGAAGTGAATGGGACTAAAAGAATAGGCACACCTTTTATGCATGCATGAGATAATAGAAGCAAAAGTGATAGTATCAGAATTTAAGTGTGCTGGCGCTGCATGTGTTGTCACAAAAATAAACAATTTTTGAATGCTGTTGAAAGATAGGTACCACATGGAATTTGAATAGGCGCGCATTTATTAGAGTCCAGTCTTCAGTGGCAGTTGTTAGAAGCGCTTCCATGAATACCTGTGTTTCTGCACCATCTGCATCATTTAGCTCTTATGCTTACACTATGCTATGCCAACTCACTCCAAAATCTGTACCCTTTTGGAGTTTCTTCATTTACTGAATGCAAGGTTGCGGGTTTGATTCCCGGCAGGGGTGGCCGCATGCCAATGGGAGTGGAATGCGAATACACTCATTTACCACGCTTTGGGCTCGTGGTAAAGAACCCCAGGTGGTCAAAATTAATTGGGAGCCCTTCACCACGGTATCCCTCATAACGCACTATGCAGAATTGGACGTTAAAACCCACATTTCAATTTTTAACTTTCTTCCTTTCACTGCAGGGACGAGGGCATGACACGTTACTGTCCTGAATAAAAATTGAGTGTGCCCTTTCATATTGGCCCCCTCTGTACATCAGTAGCAATTACGAGAGAGTACATTGAAATTGTTTTCAAGAAGTGATCACTTGCGACATGTAGATGCAAACCTGGCACAGAGTAGACCGCTTATAACATGAGTCGCGAATATTCGCACTATAAGCGGTACCGCACTATAACCAAAACGATTTTATTGTGATAGCAATTATATGGACACTCCAGGCGCATTTCTGCCATCACCGTGAGGTTCCGTATAAAGTCGAAGGGCGATAAAATCGTCGCCACGTGCCGTATGCTGTAGGTGCGAGTGACAGCATGTGAGGGTGAGCAGGTGTTCGCGGCTCAATCTCGCGCATGCAAGGGAGGAAAGCGTGAAGGAAGCGCGCTGTCTTCCGTCACGCACAAGGCTCTGAGGGGGGGGGGGGGGAGGGTAGGGAGGGGTGTTGGCGCATTCTACTTCGGTCGGGCTGAGCAGGCACGCGGGGCCGCCAGGGCCGCTATATTTTAAAAGCCATCTGCGCTGGAGGCACAGTACGCCGTGCGCTGTGTTTTCGTGTGCTAGTTTGCGTTGATGCGAGACGCAGCACGAAGGCCAAATCGCTTGTTGCTGCTGCTGCTGCGCTTCCTCACTATAGCGTTTTGACAGCTGCGGTGGCACCATGCTTGTTAATGCGCAGATAGCCGCGGCAGCGGACGCATTTCGCATGCTTCCGCCCTTGCGTCATTCTGCCCGCTTCATGTGAGGAATGCTGAGATGCGTGGCTATTTTTCGCAGCGTGCGAAAAATATGAACGGAGCTATTCACGTGCCAGCAACGTTGGAGCGTGCCCGACGGCGCCAGACACGCCGGTTGCGTCGTGTCGGAGTATAGACGCCGGTTGTTTGCCACTGTAACTTAGCGGAGCTCAACGTGTGTGCGTGAGTTACGTCGGAGTATATCTGCGGCTTGAGGGTAGCGTTCGCCATCTCGGTTGACTGCCGAACTTCCAGGCAGCCGCACTGTATTTCGTCTCCCGCAACTGCACTTTAAAGGCTGATTCACACTAGGCCGACACGGCACTGATTTTGGTCTGCCGACTGTTGGCGACAGCGTTTTTCTTCCTTTAAACCGTTGGCCACAGTGTTTTCCGCCCTGTAAACTGCTCGTGTCATCAGTCGGCAGACCAAAATTGTTCTTGTGTCGGCACAGTGTGAATCAGTTTAAGCTATACGCGTATACATAGAGTGCTATGGAAAAATTAGTGGGAGTCTGAAAAGACTGTATTATATCCAGTCCTGCACTGTAAGCGGTTACGTTATAAGTCGTCTATATTGTATGTGAATATGTGCCAAGTATGTGCCTGTTGGAACTATTCACCTTGTGGAAAATGTCATGCTGACCATTGATCTTGAGCCACATAAGCCTCTTATATCCAAGCACAGGTGTTCTATTTCTGATTTCTCACAGTGGTACTTTCTGTTGGATAGCAAGATAGCTTCAAGTGGTATAAACAACACTGATGCACAATGCACAATATGTGCAGGGGTCTGTTTCCCGGGGCACCTCAGCCAAAACTTCAAACTCAGAGGCAGCAGGTTCCTTTCAAAGAAATTCTTGGCATTAAGGTTTTGTTTGTTGATCTTATCTTTATATTTAAATGTCTAGTGATTAACAGTTTTGTGCAGGTTACATATAGCATCCAAACAAATTCTTGTGAAAAATATCTGAAGTCTTCTGGGCGTAGCTGCCACTGAAAGAGAAGGTATTAAGACATCTGGCCAGCAGTTTTTGTGAAACAACTAATATTGTGGATGCTGACGCCTCATAAGATTAAATGCATGTGGGCAGTGGCAGCATGGAAAAAAAGGTGGTCTGTACTATCTTTGGTAGTCCAAGATTGAAGTGACGAGTAGGTAGAGTATTAAAATGCAACTATGCTTTTCACAGCTTCTTTCTCCTTTTACTGGCTACATTTAAAGCTGAAATTTGGTGATTGGTGTTTAGAGGAAAAACCTGTGGGTGCTGAAGACAAGCAAATAGGTGCTACACATGATGGGCAGTGGTCATTTGAATGAGTGCGCACTAACATTTTGTATATATTGGGCTACATTTTTAAATCGCAGGTTGGCCTTCTTGACTTGGAAATCAACCAGCTCACAAAGGTTTGCGTGGCTGCTGTTGTGGGTTTGGCCTTGGTCATGATCCTTGTGAAGGTAAATAAAAATTCACCGACAATTACGATACTCCCTAATGCGAAATTTGAGCGCAGCTATATCCGTGTTTTCATTTCGTGGTATATTGAGGCAAAGGACTTGAGAGAGACATGTAGCAGAGCCGGCAATTATCGAAAATCCGATCTGCGGGTCAAGCGCGTCAGCTTTTATACATAACTCGTCGAAGGTTCCACTGTGAGTGCTGGTGCCGCTTGGCTTCCAGAAAGTACTACAAAGTTTGTGTCACACATACAAATTACAAAACAATCACAAACCATGACAATCAAAACAAGCGCGAACAAGACCAAACCAAGCAAACAAAAAAAGCACGAGCGAGAGCTGACGCGAGCAGATGATAGTACGAAATGAGCGGTCCGGCTGAAACCAGATAAGAGTACGCAACAAGAGGTCGGGCGGGTCCGCATGAAACCAGTTTCCCGAGCTCACGTCACTGAAGGAACCGCTCTCATTGGTATCCGCCGTTCGCGGCTCGCTCTGGCTCTTTCATCTTTCACTGTTGTGCTCGTTCGCTCGGTTACGCCATCGCCGACGTTTGCCCCAGGAACGGGCCATCCGATTGTTGGGCAACAGATGCATAACTTTGCATGATGTACATTTGGTCAGTCAGAACAAATGTTGATGTCAAACACAGAGCGGGTGTTGATGCCATGTACATTATGGTCTACTCTTAAATGGGACAGCTAAAGAATACCAGCACCGATTACTACTCTCATTAGACAAGGAGACATCTGCAATGATCTGTTATTAATTTATGTCTACCTAATGCATCATATCATCTGCCAATTTACTTTAGAATATGAAGGTTTCTCAAAGTTATGTATGGTTGAATACCGAATGGTGTTTCCTTTAAAGGGTTCCTCACCAGGCCCCATTGTCAATCTTAGTTATACACTGGAAGTTCCAAAATGGTTTCTAAAGATTGTTTTACCAGAATAATTTTTCAAACCGATTTATTATTGAAGGAGATAAAAGAAATTGAATGCCCTGTTACCATACTGCCAGGAAGTGAGCTCAACTCCCAACATAGACACTCTCTCCCTCTGACTCGAGTAGCGTCCGCAAGCAACATTCCTTCCCCACCTTCTCCCATACATTTCCTTGAGAAGGAGGACGTGCAGCGTTTGGTTTGAAAGTTCAGCTGTTCTGCGGGCACATAGCGCTGTAATACTTCGCAGACACGATCGTCAGTGTGTGAAGTATGCACTGTGCTTGTCTGTTTAAAATGGCCAAATTTGGCGAGGAGCCTTTAGAGAGTTGACTGTACAGTACTTTACTGAATACCTTTTTTTGCGCGGTTTAATGGCATTCAGAGAAAGCAGTATTCTGATTTCGTTAGGCACATTTTTTTATCATACCTAAGCGGCAAAGCTCTTTAAAAGTTCCAAATAAATGCTGCGTGTCGTTTTCCATTTCCTGTCTTAGTGTATTTTTATGTCCACTGCTGTGTACCATGCAGTTAATATATAGTTTTGCATCATTGGTATAATTTGGCTTACCTTGACTACACTGCAAAGTAACAATGAATGTAGCGTTCATAGATTATAAAAAGGTGTTTGATTTAGTAGAAATACTAGCTGTGATGGAGGCATTACGTAGTAAAGGGGTAGAAGTATACATGAATATCCACAGCTACCATAATTCTTCAGAAGAAAAACAAGAATACAAATTAAAAACGGTGTCAGGCACACAACCTCTCCAGTGCTATTTGCTGCATGCTTGGAAGATGTATTCAAAGTGCTAGATTGGGAAGGTTTAGGTGGGAGGGTCAACGGTGAATATCCCGGCAACCTGCAGTTTGCTGATGACATTGTCCTGTGCAGCAACACTGGAGAGGACTTACAACAAATGAGTGAAGACCTTCACTGGCAAAGTCTATGAGTAGGTTTGAGGATTAATATTGCTACAAGCACGGGGAAAAGGGGTTTATTTAGGTGAAACAAAATGCAAAAAAAAAACTAAGGTTGTGTTCACCAGACTGGCAAGGGAAAAAAGGTTCATGATCGATGGTCAGCCTCATGAAGCTGTGGAGGAGTATGTAGCCAAGTAGTCACAGGGTGCCCATATCGCGGGAAGGAAATTTTCAGATAAATAAAAATGAATTGGAGTGCTTATAACAGGCGCTATGGCAGAGGGCAAACACGCATAGATGATGCCTTCATTCTGTGGTGCACAATGGCACCGAATGGTGCCATCTATGGCAGATGTAAATTAATATAGGAAAAATGAAACACGTTTCCTTTTCTACTCGCACTTACACGCCCGTA